>NC_090939.1:429913597-430216628 GCF_040938575.1 Ambystoma mexicanum | reverse complement strand
TTGGTTTCACTAGGGTGGATGACGGGTTGGGATGTGTCTCAGGGTAGTGTTTTTAGTGGTTGTGTGGATTTTGTGGTTTTATAGGTGTACGGCGTGATGTTTCCCGTTCCGGGACCATGTTTTTACTTCCGTTTCCGTATATTTACGGTCACCGTACTTTCCGGTTGGCGCTCACTGCGGTGTCCGCTAAGATGGGTGGCGGTATTGCACCTAGGGCGCCGTACGGCGGCGGTGTGGGCCGTTTTGGGGTCATTTCCGCCATCGCGGACTTTGCACTTCCGCCATGGCGTGGTGCTCGTGCCCGATGGGTCGGAATGGGCCGCACTTTGCTCCATCGTGCAATGGCGGAAACGCTATTTACGCTGTGGCGGTCCGGTCAGTCACTTTCAGCCAGGGTCGTAATGAGGTGCCATATTGTTTTGAAACTTTTCCCACAGAAAAGACCATGGTTTAACTTTTGTCTATATATACTTTCAGGCAATTTAAAAAAAATAATCTGACGATACATTTAACATATTTGGCAAGCCTCTAGGGGTGTGGGCCAGCAACAACAGGTCATCCGCATATGCAAGCCAGCTAACTGATGCAGACACTACCTGTACTGGACACATGACCAAATTCATTGGAATTGCATATTTACTAAGTAAAGATTGAACAGGGTCACTGCCACAATGCAGCCCTGTTTTACTCCACGGCAAGTAGGGATAGGAGCAGAAAGTTTGCCCTTTCCGTGTAAACGGATGTGAACAGTGGTGTCTGTGTATAGCAACATAGTCATTTTTAATAAACCTGGTGGAATCTTCCATGCTCTCAATTTCCTTGTTAACTGGTTTATAAGAACAGAATCGAATGCAGCACTAAAGTCTATATATGCGCAAAATATATTAGACTTATGCCTCTTCCAAAAGTATTCTACAGCGGAAGTAAAGATACGTACATTGTGCATTGTGTTAGCTTTGGGCCTGAATCCAGTTTGATTGACTTGGAGAATATGGTTGCATCAAGCCATTGGTTTAGCTTCCTCAGCACTACCCTGACAAATATCTTAGAAGGTATATCTAGCATGGGTAGCATACGGTAGTTGGCAGGGTTATACTAAGCTCCCTTTTTGTAAATGGTGAGCAAATGGCTCATTCACCATGTGTCTGGCATCTTTCCTGTAAGCCCAATTTCTCGCAATAAGACAGAGAGGGCATGGGTCCATATGTCTGGAGAGAGTTTCAGTAGATTATTACACACACCATTGGGCCCAGCTGCTCGAGACTTTTTCAGCCGCTCGATTGTTACTGCAATATCGAGCATAGACGCTTGCAAGACCATGTGGTTGATGAAAAAGTAAGCAGGGGTCATTTTCGACTTTTGAGCCTAGGGTTCGATTTATATGATCTATCCACTGATATTCAGAGATGCACTTTACTGACAAGTCCCTTTTTTACACTCCGGATTACCTCCCATATTGCTGTAGTATTCTGGTACATGGCAAGAGTGGCTAACTTCTTCCTACAATCTATTTCCAGGTTCATTTTGTAGTCTTTTAGCCACCTGTGATATACATTTTTATAAGATCTAATGTATGTGGCCACTGCACTAGAATCTCTACTCCCGAACGACGGGTAGGTCACTAGGGCTACGATTTGCATAGATGTTTTTTTGCCTCCGTTATTTTCTTGCCCCAATACTGTCTTTTAGGCATGACCTTATTAGAGCTTTCTAGGGGAGATTTATAAGATCTAGTGGCACAGGTATGAGTGTCTATGGTAGTCATCATATCTATGAACCGAGGAACTATTTCAGCTGCAGAACTATTGCTACTATCCTCACACTGAAGAATAAAATCAGGGACTATATTTACAAATGCACAGTTTGCAGGATTTTGAGCTTCATTAAAAATGGATCTGTCCATTTTGATTGTATACATCCAGTACAATATGCGCCTTGAGGGGAGAGAAAAGGACACATTTTATGTAAAACATAAACATATCTACTGTTAGGAGAAGGCGTGTACTGTTGGTAAATACACAATCAATAGTCATGGCCGCTCTCCCATCCGCCCGTGTAATGGCCATCTAAGCATCACCAAGGCAACCACTGTTAAGTCTAGTGAGCCCATATTCATCAATTATTTTTGCCCATGGTGTCCCTTGCCGATTGGAATGGATGTTACTAACATGAGCAGAATGGATCAACAGCCCTGTAAGTGAATGAAATAGTTATTCACCAATTTTGGCGCTAAAATCTCCTACCACCCATAGTGGGTACCGATGGGAGAAAGTATTGAGAATTGTGGTTACTATTTTTACATTTTCTCTCGTGGCCACACAGTTTGGTGGACCATATATATTTATAAATAATGACACAGTGTTGAAGAGATATCTTAACTACATGAATATTATGAGTGGATTCTTTTAATACTGTCACTAACCAAGGTGATTTAACAGAGATCAAAAGTCCATCCTTCTGCCTCCCTCTTTTTCCTTTGGTAGCTCGTAGCTGAACGGTACAACGGCCATCAAAGTGTACAATAACAGTAAGCCAAGTTTCTTGGAGAGCTGTGATCATAAAGATATTAAATTGGGCAACTAGCCCATCCTCACTAAATATGTGTGTAAACCTCTGTGTATTCCAGGAATATATAAGGCTATCATCATCAATTTACTGATGTGAAGTGTTGTTCAAATGCTACCAGCGACCATTGCCAGTAGTCATCAGTAGCATCGACTACTGCACCATTGACTGGTTTATTAAACACCCTCCCCATTGGGGCTAATTTACCAGGCACATGTTGATTACAAGGGACACTAAAGTGTTTAGGAGTCTCAGCAGGGCCACCTTGTATTGTGTTAACACCAATGCTCAACTAACTTGTACGTGACCAATGGTTTTCGTGTGTACATACAACTCGGTTGATCCAAGACTTTATCACTGGCATCCACACAGGCTTGCAGGTATAGCCTATTCTATAAAGTTCTTCCTCTTAACAAAGAATATAGTCAAGGGTTGCAACTGATTTAAACCAGACATTGGATACAAATTCAGCAACATGTTCTACTTGATCAACAATCCTAATCTCCTCTAATGTGATTACTCGGAGAGCAACCACAGTGTGAAATATACATAGGACCGCTGATCTAGTAAGAGGAGGCATATTTGTAACAGATGACACAGATTGCAGTTGCAAAGCTCTAATAAGGCCAGCGTCATCTGAGATAACCTTTGTAGGTAAGGCGGCAAGTGTGTTACCAGAGTTGGCAGACCAAATTCCAGGTAGTGTACTTTGTAATTGTGGCTTTGTGAAATGGACAGCCTCACTACTGGTAGCAGAACTAACTCCTTCACAGGACAACTAATGTCCTTATCCAGTAGACTGCTCACTACACATGGTAGCTTGTACTAGGTTCTGAGCATTCTCTCCAGTATTTCCAATCACAGATATTTCCTGTGTTAGGGGGACAGACTCAGATGGAAGGGGGGGGAATCACTGCAGGTGGAAGGACAGAGACCATTGCGTGTTCTGGGACAATAGTTTCACCGACTATGTCAGTCACCACGCACTCATCTTTACGTAGTGTAGCACGGCTATTATATAAAAAGGCATTGCATATAAGAGGTTTTTTTATTTTTTATTTGACCATAGCAGCATGCTTGCCTTTGACTTTGCATTTACCAGTACTTACACTCACTTCAGGAGTAGCGTTACGCTTGACTCGCTTATGTGGCAATGTATTCAACATAGACACGCCAATTTCAGTGGGTTCCATGGTTGTACTTTGGTCACATAGCATTGTCCGACTGCGGATAATGCTCTTATGTAAAATACTCGACTGAATATCTAATTTCTTCTCTATACGCTCACAATTAGCCAGTAAGAGAGATAAAAGGTTCTCAAAGGCATCAAACATTTCACTCAAAGTCATACTATTTGTGCTAACTTCATGCATATTTACATTCTCAATTTCACTAGGATCATTAACAGCCCTAATCATCTCTCTACCACTCACTCCAATATCTACCAACATATGGCCATTTTCCTGTGGATTAGCAATAGGTTTTTGATTTGTTATATCAGACATTAAACTAGCACACTGTGGAGGATCAAACAATTCTTGTGGGTCTTTATCTATATGACTCAGTGAAAAAGACATCTCCAGGATTTCACCCATGTAATTGACTTATATATTATCACATACAAGGTCTATATCAGTCAGCAAATTGGAAGAGATAGAGCTAACGATATTAGTACTCTTTTGTACCATATCCTTCACATAGCCTTTTGTGACTAATGGGGCACTCAACATCGACTCAGATGTTACCTCAGCACCAGGTGCTAGCTCTAGTGGATCTATTTGAATAGCCACAACAGGAAGATCAGGCATATGATTAAAGTCAGTCACTCCCCCCATGCAAGCAATGTCTGAATTGAAGGGGGGTAACATAACACCTTCAAGTAATTTAGAACTAACGCAACTCAGTATCTCACTAAGTTCTGCCACAATTTCCTTAGCAGCCAGCTCCTCATCAATTTTCTCTAGGGGCTGTATTTTCAGTGTAACCTTTGGAAAGTATGCCGTCATTTGTTTGGCTTTCCCTCCAGTGGTCGATTTTGAGATTTCCTTAGGGGTACATATCCTCCCACCTCGTTGCAACAGTGTGTGAGAACTTTCAGTAATTAATATAGGTGGTCGGATTTCAATCAATGCGCTTGTGATGCTGGAAATGCATCGGAGGGACAGGGCCTCCGTATCCTTGTCCTTTACTGCCTTTTATCGTGTGTCCTGTCATGTTTTCCACGCAGGAGTTCATGTGGGACTCCTGGCGGTGCAGCTCTCTCTTTTGGTTTTGGTGAAGAGACCCATGGGATACCCATATGGCATCCCTGGGTGGGGGGTGCAACCCTGTGCCCCTAGTGTATGTTTTTGGGCACCTGTGTGTGGCCCACAGAGCAGGGTACAGGCTGTTGGCAGCTCCATGCTGAATTGACTGGTGCCCTGAGCGTCCTCCATTTTGGGATGCCCGGGCCCTGTCTTTGGAAATGGTAGATTCCTGATGGAGGCAAGATGGCCCCAGTGGCCTTCCATTGCCTGTTACCTTGATCTTACCGAAGAACCGTGAAGCCCTGACTCTGTCCCTTCCCCTTGACTGGCTATTGGGTGGAAGTTCCATATGTGGTAGTGTGGAGAAGTGCTGACCAGACTGGCTGGAGCCTTCCCAATGACCATATGTTGTGGGTACGCTTGTGGGTGGGACCTGGGTGAATGGAGTGTGTGACGAATATGCACTTCTTGTGGTGGATGTCTAGTTCCTGGTGTTTGACACAATGACTGAGACAGCCCTGCCCGAAACTGGTATGAATGCACTGTGGAGTGTTGAATGGCTGGGTACTTGTCCCAATAAACATAACTTGTTGTGAGTCTGGAGAGAAGTTAATGGCCTGAATGCACTATGCACCTGATTGGCTGCCTGCCTGCATGAATGCCCTTCGCAGTGATCGGATGCTTAAGTATGACACAGCAGAATGAATGGGAGATCAACAGTATATCTGGGGGCCTCTCACTGCTAGGAATCATGTTCAGAAGCTGAAGTCCACTACAACGAGTAACTGGAGTAAAACTGAAGCTTAACCTTGAAGCCCTGCTGGAAGAGAAGAATTGCTGTTGCCCTTCGTCACCAATCTGAAAGCTGCTGTGGACTGACCCAGAGAGGACCTGGTAAGGCGCCCTCTTCCCGAGCTACAAGGGACCATCGTGCACGAGCTGATGTTTGCCAAAGCTCCCTGGTAGACAGACCTATGACAGGCTGCCGACCGGAGATTGGGACTGCCGCGGAATCCCAAAGAGAAGTGCCCGGACTGTTGTCCGCCATCATCGATGACCGCCATCGCTGACCGCCGTCACTGACCGGAGCCGCCGTGTTCCTGTTGCCTAAGAACTTTCGATTCATGGACGCGCTCGTCCGCACCGCCGCTCTCCTTATCCCGCCGGAGAATGGCCAGGCCGTCGCCGCTCCGAGGAGCATCCTCCGGTGGGTTTCCTGCCACCCAAAGACCACAGAGACGCCAACGATTCTACGCCCTTACTGGGCCACAGTTCTTCAAACTCTTTGCGGTCCTGAACTATCGACACCGTGGTGCCCCGCACGCCTCTTCCTTGCAGGACCTTTATGCTAGGAAAGAAGCTGCCACTTCACCATCGTAGTTCACCCTGTTCTCCGTCAGACCTTCGACGACCCGTGACTCCTGCCTTAAAGGGAGGGCAATCAAGAAGGGCCATCAATTCCACAATGAGGAACGCTACAACGCCAGGTACTTTAGGGTTGCAGAACTATTGGAAAGTCTCTTGTGAACAATATATGGACTGCACTTGTGATATATCTTTATTCTACAGGTTGCCCAGGTTGGGGGATCTCCACACAGAACTGTGTCTAGGTAGCAGTGCCAGTATTTCGCCAATTGTTCCAACCAACGGCTTTCCTCTTATATCTATTGTTGGTTTCCTTTACAAACTGATTTGTGTGAGTTTTAACTGTACAGTTGATGCACTTTAAAGAGATCTAACAGTAATTGTTGTACCACATAGAACTGTATATTTGCCATTATATATAACCGAGTACAAAATGAGTTATCGTGATTTTGTACATAACCTTGAATATTAATTATATACGGACTGTGTTTTAACTAATACAATGGACGGACATTCTTTTGTAGGTGCTTGGGGACCACGCTGTACTTAAGAACCAGCCTGCATCACCTCCTGAGAAGCTGGGCCATGATTGCTCGACCACGCACCAAAAATAGAGAATCTTGGCTGGGGTCCCCTGTGCCTCTCCTATAGCATATAGAGAGAAGAAGTACAGACAACCCCCTCCGGTCTTTACAGCGCTAGAGCCTGCCGGTGGATTGCTAACATTCATGGTGTCAGACGTTATGTCAGACGTTATGCAATTAGATTGTTAACAGCATTAACCACAACTAGTCACTGGAATCACACAGTTACAAATTTACAGGCTGCTGGACTGACTTATTCAATAAACTCAGTGGACTCAGTTGACTGAAAAGCCACATAGCAAATACAAAACTCGCAGAGAAGACGGGCTATAGACCGGTGTTAGTCCAATTAGCCCAACATTATATCTGTGTCATTAACTCAAAGGGTTGCAAGGATTACAAGTACGGAACACGATACCCGGAAGACTAGAGACAACACCATTTTTCTTTACAAGTATGTACGGATGCGTACAATTGCTTCACCCAGTACAGATGTCAAACATGCAAAACAATAGATGAATTATATACTATAATATAAAAGGGGGCGAGCAGAGGTTAAGATGATGTGGAAATTGCTAGCGGGTTAGACTTACTGTACCAGTTAGGAAGGAGAGCTTCCGTGACGCCCAGCTTCTCAGACCAAAGACAGTCACAGGGCATGTGATTCTTCCATAGATCTGCCAAAGCGGACACCGCACACCACAGCAGATCAGGGTTGGGCCTGGTACAGCAGAACTAAAAAGAGGATGAAGACAAGCCGATGGAAAGAACAGAGTGCTTTCACTTTCAATTAGACACCGAGACACCGCAGTAATGATAATACTGTTTTGCCGCACTGCGCTTTGTCTCAAGTATTTTTTCCGACAGGTTAGGGGATACAGAACTGATTTTTAGCAGGGTGTAAAGGACTAAATGTCAAACTGTCATAAGTGGATGGCTTCATGGCTTTATATGGTAAAGTGCTCTAGCTGTTGTTGTTGCAAAACAGTGAACAGCCAACAGCACTTGCAGAAGCACTTGCTAGAATCCGCGCATGCTGGATGAGCATGCACCCAGGTAGATATAGATGCCTTCAGGGAGAGGGAGGAGCCAGAGGGTAATTACCTAAAAAGAGGAAAAAAGAACAGTGATCTTAACCTGCAATATGCTAAATAAAGCTAAATAGCAACAGGGAAGAGTTCCTTTAACATAGAGTTCATGGGGAGCTGATATGAGTTTGTACCAAGTAGTTTTTCCTTCCAGACAAAAATGCACCCAGGTAGATATAGGTCCCTTCTGGGAGGGGGAGAAGCCAGAGGGTAATTGTGAAGTAGTTTTTCCTTCCAGACAAAAAATATATTGGCAGGGGAGCTGGAGAGCCAACCGCACTTGATGAAGCACTTGCTAGAATGTGCACGCACTGGATCTGCACGCGCCCAGGTAGATATAGGTGCCTTCTAGGAGGGGGAGGAGCTAGGGGGTAATTACTTAGCAAAAGCAACAATTTGCAGGAAGGCTGCATGCACAGGTGGGCTCAGCTATGTCAAATACATTCAGATTCTGGCTTGTTTTTGTCACTAAGAAGACACATATTTGTTCTTGGTATTTTTATTTTAGTCAGGGAACCTTTAAAAAAGGAAAAATTGAATCCTGTGTGGTAATACAGCCCGAAATCAAAATAGGGAAAGACATATCCTTACTTTTGAGTGCCCTATAGTCATTTCAGGAACACTCCACAGAGTCTCTGGTAAATACCCCTTTGTTCTCAGGATTGCCAAGAAGTGGAGTCAAAGAATGCATGGTACAGGCGTCAGTGATTACAAGGCATCTGATGATTTAAGGAGGGATGGAACATGGGTAGAGGACAGTCAGTACAGATGGAAGCCCCTAATAAGGGCTCACCCATGCATTGCATGTTTAACAACTTCAATAGTACTACTCATGACTTCCCAGATACCTGGCACTCTCTGCCGTGACTCAATATACATATTTAGTACATCATAGAAGGGGTGTGTAACCTTGACAAGTTAGGAGCACTAAGGCAAGTGCTAGAAGAATGAAAGGGCAAAATAATACCCAGCAATGGGGAAATTTCTGACTTGGTTAGAAGAGGCAATGGTTAGGCGCAACACTTCTAAGGGTCTGAAAGAGTTTTACGGCTGACTCTGGGGGCAGATGGAAATTGCTGAGCGTAATGGGGGTGTTAAGGAAACCAGAGCTCCATGCCTCAAATAGCCAATAAAAAGACAGACGCTGGGCATGATGCAATGGATTATGGGACTGCAGAAGACATTATAGACTTCTAGACAGTGACAGGTGGATGAGGGAGTACAGGTGTCAGGAGCTCTCCAGCACACTGCACTGAACAGCCCCAAGGACCAGGATCATCCATACCAGTGCTACCCAGGCCTAAGCACCTGGGATGTTCAGAGAGACTCTTTATTACCTGATGCATCTTCCTCTTACACACTGTCATTGACAAGGGGAGATATGATATATGAAAGAGACTCTGAAATTCTCCAAGCGCCTCTCAGTCTGATGTCTGGGGACCTGAGGATGAGGGATATCAGCAGTCTTACCTAGTTATGGTACATGTCCCATGGACTCTAGGCTCCTTCTGGAGCCTAGCCAAAGAATTACCCATTATTAGAGAAGGACCACACTGATCACAAGGATTCAGTGTTATAATCCTGCTTGGGCAGATATGAATCAGCCATGATGGTGGCAAGGCTACATGAGGTGAGACAGCAGTTTAATGAGAATGCTACCTGTCTGGTGAAAGATTCAGGTACCGGAGATGCCCTTAAAGAAGCAGCGGAAATACCAGTTGCCACAATCCCAGACGTCTGCCCCTGGAAAACTGTCTGGGCTAAGATAGCAAATTGTAAGAAGAGCAAGGAAGAATCAACATCAAATTATTTAGACTGACTTAAGATACTGCTTGCCCAGCACGTACGTATTACAAAGCCAGATGAAACCACACAGGAGGGCATACCTAATTCCTTTGTAGCTGGTCTGTTAGCTAAAGGCTTTGTGCAATGGGTGGCACCTTATGCCTCTGGTAGAACTAAAGACAGTGGCAAGCTATTCTGTTGTGTGTTAGAAGCAGAGAATGAACACTTTTCACAATAAGCTAATGACCCTCAAAATACAGAATTTACATGGAGGGGCTAGAGGAGCAACACATCAAGGACAGTTGGGACAAATAGGACAGATGTGACAAGTAGGTCAGATGGGGGGAGTATGACAGATTGGGGATACCTAAGACATCAACATCTGCAAAGACAGCAGGGACTGCAGGGTCTGCGGGAATCCAAACAAACCTGTTAGTGTGAAATTACTGCAAGCAGGTGTGACATTGGAGGAATTAGTCCCAATATAAATCTCAGCGTCCCTACTTCCAGGGTAATAAGGCACAAAATATTCATCAACGGCGCACAGCAGTAAACCCTTTTTGAGATGTAAATTTGAAAGCCCCTGCACCCTTCCCAAATCCCAAATCCCAATGCACCTGTCTAAGCTTCTTGGCCACATATCGTTCCTCAGGATGATCAGGATCCGTTCTGAATAAACAGAGGAGGCAGGTTTCCAATGGATCCCTTAATAACAGAAGATAAGGAAGGCCTGTATGTACAGAGTAGCAGAGGAAGGAAGTCTGGAGTCTGTTTAGTGGACAATGGAGTGAGTAAATCAGATGGGCACATGGATACATTTCCAGATGTATGCTTATCAACAAACACTGCCAGCACAGTAGAAATATCTTATAGCACAGTTATATACTCTGAGACTGAACCACTCATGTTCACACTAGTTTAAATAACTGACAAACATGATTTCCTCCCATGTCCTGTGGAGTATGTATATCCACACCTGCTACAATGCACCCCTTTGCCAATGGGGAAAGAAAACTGCCAAAAATGGAGGCAATAACCCGTGTGCACGCCAAATCTGCAAAATTGTGCAGAGTTCATAAACCACCAAAAGAGCTGCACACCCTGCCACACACACAGGCAAAGTGTTGTAAAAGCAGGAATCACTGCTGTCATCTGTCATATGTCTACTGAAACAAGGCCACAGAAGTGCCTAATCTGAAAATGCCCTTAAAAATTCTGTCACTTTCTCAGAGAATTATGTAAAGGAAACTGTGCTGAAACCATAGATTCTCCAGGCAGTCAGGGGAATCCAGGCATCACTAGCTGACAGCTGCCTAAGGAAATTGGCTGTCAAACCCAGATTAAAAGTATTTTCTTTTTCCTGAAAAATTGAAAAATCCACTATTTCAAGCATGTTTGTGAAGGGCTAATTCTTTTAAAATATTTAAATCCTTTATAAGCTATGCTTATATTTTATATTTGAAATGAAAATACTTTAATGCCAAAGAGCCCAGTCTGGGGCCAATCCACTATTTAATTCTGATCTGACAGCCTGGCCTGGGAAAACTGACATCTCCGCTTGACACTTCGTTGAGAAAAGGAAGGCTAATGGCTGTTAATGGGTTCCGCATAATCCCAACAAGCCACACAATGGGGCTTCATTAGACATTCGTCTGCTGGCTGACCAAAGAACAAAGGACAGGCTGAGAATTGACCTCTGCAAGGAGGGGAAGGATGTGGAGGAGGTTTCTCAGTGAACTTCAAAGAACTGGACAGCTGCTGCCTGAAAAGGGGAGGTTACACAGGAGGACTTTGGTGTCAAATCTTTATTTTTGATTAAAGTTTGATTAAAGTTTAAAATTCTTTAACTGAGCAACCTAAAAATGGATAAATCTGAAACTGGGTAAACATTAAACTAATTTCAGCCTTGTGATTTGAAGACATTGAGGAAACACGTAAGATTTAAGGAACTAAAGTTATGAAAGATGTCTGGTTGTGGCAAAATTATTAATGTTGCAAACGTACAATTGTATGTACACGATCCACTGATAAGCACCCAGAGATGTATCAAATTAGGAATGATTACTCCAAAGTGTTATGGGTAAAATTGATAAAAATCCATAGAATGACCAATACAGATCTCACAAAGATAAGAAGTGACTGTAAATGTAGAGAATCTAATATAAAATATATGTGTCCAATTTTATGAGGGTACATTTGTGCAAAAGTATGTTTTGGGTAAAAATCCAGGTGGGAGTTCCTAAATCCTGTCATAAAATGACAGCTCTGTTTAGACTGCCAACCAGGACCAAGCACATGCCTGTAGCCACTCACAACCATGGGGGTGTGTTTTGAAGTTCTGCCCAGGCCATAAACTTTGTAATGTATAAATATAGGTGTTTCACTACACATAGGGACTGCTTCCAGAACACATTGCTTCCACATGTCAGCACAGCACCTTATTGCAGAACTTTACATCTTGTAGCTGGCTCCAGAATTCTGTGAAAGATCCAGACTTCTTTGCAGAATCCAAACTATAGCATTGCCTGACCCAATTCCAAACATCCCAAACTTGAAGGGATTTAATTCTGATTCCACTTGGCTTGCTACCATTAAGGCTTGCCCGCTGAAAACTTGCATCCTGCTATCTACCATGTCCAGTAACCAGAAGGGGCCCATCCAAATCCAGTCTGAGGTGCAGTCCAAATTGACTAGAACCGTCTTGCTTATCCAATCCTGCTAGAGGTGCCCTGCTGCCGGTAGACCAGATCCAATTCATTGATCAGAGCTGATGGTCCAATTTAATAAAATTAACAGGAACAACAGTGACCCACAGTATTTCTGCATTGTATTATCCCTATCTCAACCCATCCCATCTTTAATTCAGAATTCCAGTATTGTTTAGAATCCTTCTTGCGCTGATTGTCTTACCATAACTCCCTAGTGATTTTGAATAACTAAAGTAAATCCCAGGAAGAAGTAGAGTATCCACAACATGACGGGTTACGCTGATCACATAACTGTAAGATCCATATATGGTATTCTCTTTTTCATAGTCAGAACATAGTGTAATCAAACCCATCTATCATTTTCAAAAGCGCATTTCTGTTTTCAAGTTTGCCGCACATTTTTTTTCCATCCCATCCTGATCTCAAGTGTGTATTGTTGTTTATATTATAGCTCATGTATGTTAGGACCTGATTAGTGTTGCTTTCTTTAGAATGTTTCTTTATTTAAGCATTTTTGACCATTTTGCAGTATTTCACAAAGCCATTTTCACCTGTCATTTTCAAAGTGTGATTTGCCAAAATAAGGTTTTCTCTCTTGTTTGGGAGGGAGGATTGCCTACAACTCTAGACATCGTATTTCCTTCCTGAATACCTGTCATCTTTGATGTCCTGGGTGTTAGTCTTAGCAGTGCACGGTGGCGGCGCGAGTTATGGTTGCTTAGCTTACCATAACTGCCGAATTTCAAGGGTTTTTCGGTTTTACTTGGAACCATAACGTCCCTTTAACAAAGTTTTTTCACAGAATTTCATAGGTTTTTAGTAGCGCAACTTAACCATAACGTCCCTTTAACAAAGTTTTTTCATTGAATTTCATAGTTTTTTAGTAGCACAACTTAACAATAATGACTTTGACTTCATATACATGTCATATGGAACTGACTAGATCTCTTCTTATGAACTTGATGTCCGCGAACTTATTTAATGTTCGCGGACATGTTCGGAGAACAGTACCACCACCTAAAAACTCTGGGGAGGTATTTGTAATAGTTATATCATAACATAGGAACATTTAACAAATTCACAAAGCAGCACACATACAAAGTATATGTAGTAATACTTAAAAAATGTTACCCATATATGTAACACACTAACCATTCATGTAAATACAATGGCCCTCATTACGACCCTGGCGGAGAGGGGTTTACGCCAGCGTAATGCATGGCGTACCTCTCCGCCAGACTACGACATTCCGTAGCGCCATGGAGGTTTTTACGCCTGCTTTTTGCAGGCGGAAAAATCCATGGCGCTACGGGACTTGTTGTTAATTACGCCACCGTAATTTACGGTGGCGTAATTAACGCCTTCCCCACTCCCATTATACCCTATGGGGCAAAAATGGGAATGGGGAAGGGTAAATGGCGGTGTTGGCAGCTCTGCGCCATGGTCCATGGTGCAAATTGCACCATGGACCTCCGCCAGGGTCATAATGAGGGCCAATATGTTTTAAAATGGAATATACCAAAAGAAGATAAAGTGGCTTCCACCATAATTACCTCACAGACGCTCCACAACCAACAGCAAGACCAGACGTATACACTACTGATTACATATCTCACCAGACATAGTAAGTGCACTTCTTTTTACTCATATATTTATAAACTTTCTATATTAGAAAAAAAAAACATATTACTTCTTTGTTTTCTCACAGAAATGTGTAGTACTCTGGACTGGCTAGAGGACCATTTCCCACAAGACGAAATGTTAGAAGATAGTCCACCTAATGGTACACACTTTACTGTATAAACCAATTGATAAATATTATTTTGTATACATTCAACATATACATTCTTTTTTTACAGACCCTACAAAAATTGCAACTTCCAAAGAAAAAGAAGTGGTGGATAACACTCTTGAACACATTACCCACAAAATGGACCAATTTATGGCAAATTTTATGGATTTAAAGAACTTTGTGGAAGATCACCTAAAACCACCAACAACATACCATTGTCCCACCTGTACTTGTCCCCCCTCACCATATCCCATTCATTTATCCCCAAACTCTCTCCATGGACCACAACGTTTTGATGAGATTTCCATCCCTTCTTCACCTGATCCCACTAATATTGAAAACCCTAATTCTCCTGTTTTTGTTTCCGTTTCTGCCCCACCTTCTCAGTTATAAATTGTTTATATATGTTAAATAAAGTTACTTTTTTTATATTGTGTTGTAATTACTTTCAGTTCCTTGTAATAAAACCAATTTAGGTGTCCAAGGACACCGCGGTTGTTCGGAAATGTTCGTAAAGAAACAAAAATGTAACTGTCCTGATGGCACTACATCTGTCGCAATGTTCTCATGCAAGTTCAAAATGTTCTAAGAACACTCGTAGTGTCCTGAAATGTTTCTAAAGAACACTATATCTGTCCGTAATGTTTGCTATAAACTTAAAACTGTCCTAAGAACACAATTGGTGTCCTGAAATGTTCGTAAATAAACAAAATGATGTGTCCTGAACAACAGTACAACTGTTCGTAGTGTTCGCTACCCAATTGAAAGTGTTCTAAGAACACAATTGGTGTCCTGAAATGTTCGTACATAAACTAAATTACACGTGTCCTGAAGCACACTATATCTGTCCTTACTGTTCGCTACCAAGTTTAAACTGTTCTAAGAACACACGCGGTGTCCTGAAATATTCGTTTCACGTGTGACGCACTTTTAATTACTTCAGAACCCGAACAGTGTCCGTAGGACATCAATGCGCATGCGCTAACCAATCTCCGTGCACTTGGTGTCCTGCGGACAGGCGCTTCCTTCGCAGACTAGTTCGCAAACAGATCATATGACCGCGCCCATGCTCATCGTGTGTCCTGAAATGCGGACACTGTTCGTGTCCCCGAACAATTTAAAAGTACATTTTCAGTTAATCCATAATACTTTTCAATAAAATCTCACCATGCCACAAGTCCCACATAGCAATCTTGAGTTTCTATATACCTTTTGAAACCTTCCGATCCTTTTTTTGTGTTCGATCTGTCCGCGCACAGTGCGCATGTCCACGGACCGCGCACAAGCACCCCTATAAAAGACCACGCCGAAGAGCTTATTCCCATTGTGTTTCTGGCTATTCTTCAGAACACAGTGATTTTTGCTGCCACCTGCAGACTACACTATCATCGACATGGCATCCTTGGCTGCTGAACTGCCACTTGGTGCTGCACCTGCTTCAGCACCACCACCACCCCCTCCACCACCACCACCTGCCCAAGGGCCTGAAGAGGGGAACAGGACTGAGGATGCGGAGGAGGGAGAAGAGGATGATGAGAATGAGGTAGAGGAAATCCCTACTACCCGCACTAGACGTGAGTCTTGGGTGTGGCGGTTATTTTCCATTCATGGGAATGGTCCTAAGGCTCGTGCGAACCATGTTACCTGCAATGAGTGCAAAATGATACTCAGTCGCGGGAAGCACGGTAACTACAGCTTTGGGACCACTACTATGAAGCGACACCTGAGGTTATTTCACTCTGGGGCTATTCGCAGGGTTGTACCTTGCGAAGAACGTAGCAGGTTGATTTCCTCTACTTCATCCTCTGTTTCTGATCCTGTCACCACAAGGACCACCTCTGTGGGACAGCGTCTTTCTCAACCTGCCTCACAGGCCATACAGAATGCTGATGACCCTTACCTTTTGAGGGTCACAGTTGTATGTATGTACTGTGACACAGTACTCTGCAGGGGGGAGCGACTTCGGAGTGCTTTTGAGACTATCGTCTCAGAGCACGAGAAGACCTGCTCACTACCCAAATAAAACCCACTCTACATCTTCCTCTCTCAGCTCGCCCTTTCTTATCCCTGTGGTTGGTGCCCCCCCTTTACCCTCCTTTACCCTCCTCTCCTAGTGTGTCGTGTCTGAAAAACCAAAAAAAATACAAAATTACAAAAATCAAAAAAAAATAAGGCTCTTTTCAGAGCCGCCTTTCCCAGTTAAAAAATAGAAGTGAAAATAAATGAAGCAGGGCTCTTTGTATTTTTTAGAAGTTCGCGGACAGTTCGCAAACATTAAAAAAAATTGGGTTACTACTCCATCACAAACATTGTAATTTTCTCTGGAAAGAAGTGGTGGCTCTGAAAAGAGCCTTTGGGTGGTTTTTGTAAGTCAAAAATTGGAAATGCTTAACATCTACTTCAAAATCATTGTTGTAATTCCAAAAAAGGTTGCAATGCATTTTGTACATTTCTCAGAAAAATCTGATTGCCAGCATAAGTAAGATGGACTCCATCTCTGCGAAAAATGTATGTAGTACAAAACATAATATTTTCATTGTGAAAAGAAGACATGCCAAAATCTCTTAGAAAGCCACAAACAGCCTTATTAACATTGCGCCTTGCTTTTTCCATTTGTGGACCAAATGAAGAAGAACGAAGCCACATTTGTCTCTGCGCAATCCGTGAAAATATCACTTGAGAATTAGGAAACATGTCCATAACCTTCCTCAGTCCTTCTTTCATAGCGAATTGCAAAAAAATTCCAGTCACATGGCCTAAACTGTTCCCTCCACAATGAATTACAATTATGTCTGGATGTTGCTCTGTCTCCAAAGTAGCACAGAGAGGTAGCAAGTCCAACCACTTCATTCCACGTACTCCATGCCAGTGTACTTCCACATGTGGGAATCCAAGATCTACAGCTACTCCACAGCTTTCTGCATGCACCTTCAACCAATGTATCCGCGAATCTCCTAAAATCCAAACAATCTGTTTTCTGAAACACACAGCCATAGCTATCTTTTGTTCTCTCAGCAAAAAGAGTATCTCAGAAAATCTCTCCTGGCACAACACACCCACCAAACTTTCCTGACCAATCCCTTTCAGTGCTTATTCTCATTTGCATGACTTCTGAACCCAAAAATCCCCGGATGTAACTCCCGATGTCCGGGAACTACCGCCATGTCCGCGGACATATCGTAACATGAACAGCCCTTCTACCATTTCCACTACACTCTCTCTGCCATTTCCTCATTGGATGTACCTCAAAAATCACATGACCATGCACCAATCACATTCAAGATCTCTACATCTAACTGCATCATCATAGATCAGCACTGTAAATGTACTCTGAATCTCTCTGAGTACAAGTGTCATATCATTGGCAAGCAGCATCTACCACAAATACTGTACAAGTCTTCAAGATTTCTACTTGCAGCTCCATGCATATCCATATGCATGAACACAAACTTCAGGTATGCATATTTTCTGTATAGTAGATGACATAGCTCTCAACCATTTTTGTTTTACAGGCGGGTGAAATCACCCGATTTTGTTTTTGGCGGGTGAGACGCCCATTGGAATGAATGGGCGTGCAGGAGACTTGGCGGATGAGTCTGCCCTTTACAAGGCGTGTGACACCCGCCAAAAGCGTGTGAGTTGAGAGCTATGGATGAACACATTTTCAAACAGACTTTTACCTTGTAAAATCTGTAAAATTAATTTACTGTACTTTTTTCAATTTCCTAAAATCAACTATCACTATCAACTATCACTTATACACCTTTATACTTTTTACTTTCTTTATACACACACATACACACACACTCAAATCATTTCATAACATTTTTTAGATGAAATATATAGACTACATATATTCAAACAAAATTGCATGCAAACACAATCTATGTTTAAACCTTTATAAAAATACTTATACAATTTCATATTTTTTGTTTTTATTTATTTATTTACTTAATTACTTTATATTAGACATGACATTGAGGCGCTATTACCTAGAACAGTTTACTTACAGAAATAGTAGTATTCACTAATATATTATAAATTTCACAAGACATAGTAAAGTTATTTTATTTTTGCTACAGTTAGTCATTCAATACAATTTGTTCATTAAGAACATATCACATGTACTGAACTGATGCAATGTATCTTATGTAAATAAATTAGTTTAATGGTTTTACAGAAGGCACTGAGGATTTCAATTAAAAAAATCAATATCTAAATTAAAAACAGTGCTATATACAAACAAAGTTACTAATTTGAAGCTTTTACAGTTGCAGTGAAGACCCGTTTCCTGAAAAGAAGCAGCCGAATTCGAAGAAGAAAGAAAAACTAAGAAGTTACCTGTTAATTAAAAAAAAAAAGTAAGTAAAATATCACCATAATATTTATATTATTAATCAAATATACTATAACATTAATACCAGCCATTTTGGTTTCTTAAAATAGAGATTTTGTACCATTTTGTCCAAAAATGTCCATGTCGTAAACAGCGATTTACAACCAGAATGGCCCACAAATTTCTATTTTTGGACACACAAATTACCCAACTGAACCACTATAATTTTCATATTATAGAACAAACAACTGTTTTAATTGTATACATTAGATTTACTATTTGTACTTTTCCACACCACTAGCTTACTTTTTTTTTGTCATCTGAACCCCAGTTTAGTGACACATAAATTCAAGAATACCTATCCCTACTAGTTTTAGTTCCCAATACACAATCACATACCATTACATACATCATTATCATCTTACTCAAACACTCATGCACACAGCACACATACATTCCAGAACACCCCAACCCATATCTTCTTTATATTTTTCAACAGACCCCAAAGAATGCCTACCAAAAGACAACTCCGTAGAAAGCAACGCAAAATTAGAGCAAATGAAAATAAAGGAGTCCAACATAAGCATCCATCTCTAGCAGAATTTGTAAAAAAAGTTGAAACAAAACAGCTAATACAATCATTTAGTGAAACACAAGAAGTTTCAAGTACAACAACTTCGCTTCCTCTATCGAAATGCAAAACAAACCAAAAAACAATTAACAGAAAATCAGCTATCAGTACAGATAAAACTACTTCTTCAAATTTTAATATAGTGCAAAGTAAGCATACCAAGAAATGTATTTTAGCCAAAATATACCGTCACAAAGTCCTTCAAAATCTTATAAAAACAGGAGATAAATCAGATTCAAAGCTTAAAACCTACCGTAGGAAATTAATCTTAGAAGCATTGATGGACAGTGCAATTTTTCTCAAAAGAAATGTATTTATTTTACTTTTAAACAAAATGAAACCACTAACAAAACTAATAACTAAATTACAAAAAAGACTTCTCAATAAGCGAAATGTCAACAGAAAGAACTTCTTAAGTATCTGCGGAGGTGAATGGAATCACACTACGAGCACAGAACCATATTTTAATGAAGAAGCGTACAAACAAAAGCAAACGAATACAATTGCCATAAATAGCAGTGGTCGAGGTTATGAAAAAGTGAATAATACCATAATGGAACAAGAAGTACTCCTTACAAAAATATGCCCTGAAAACTTAGAATTAGCCCTCCATTCAACTGAATCAGAACGTCTAGTGTACAAATGGCCATGCACGTCAATGTGTAACATTCCCAAACAATGTTTCAAATCTTTACACCAATTCCTCAATAAATATGTAAAAAGCAAAGACAAAATCAAAATTAAATTACTGCAAAATATAGATACCTGTCCAGTGCGCAAGTACACAGGACTACAAGGACATTCAATGGCCTGCATTACAGGACCTACTTGTAAAACCACTTTCCATGATATCAAAAGGATATCAACACATCATTCAACTATAAGAAATCCAGTCTATAAACTGTACTATGCTAAAAGTCCTGCTTTAGCACTAGCAAAGTTAAATAACATCCTTCTACATGGTACAGCAAAAGACCTACTTCACTATATCCAGAAAAAATATTTTGGAAGTGAAAGCCATTTACAGAATGAAATAGCTTTAAACCAATTAAGCAACAATTCTACACATGGCAACCTTTTGCTAAACACATACAAATAAGAAATACTAAAAGTTAAAAGTACATCAGCTGAAGTACCAAACCATGTATGTGTATGTTGCCGTAGAATTTTTTATAAAAGTAACACAAAAACTGTGGACCTATCATACAAAATAGAAGACAATGAAGATTCTAAATGGTTTGAATTAGCTCTCTACCTTCTAGCAGAAAACAAATATGAAATAACTGAGCCCTTAATACTTTGCAGTTATTGCACTACAAAACTTGACAACAACCAAACTCCTTCACGTTCTATCACAAATAATTTGGAATTATACCCAGTACCAAAACCTCTACAACAACTTAATTTATATGAGAGCATCATAATTCAAACAGTACACCCATTTCAAGCAGTAATACGCCTTCAACCGAAAACAGCAAAATTACCTCCCTTTGAATTGGTAAAAGGCATTCGTGGACAAGTAGTTTATTTACCATTAAATCTAAAAGAAATGTGCATACTCTAGGAGTGCAACGTCCAATGCAGCAATCTTTAATTATATTAGTAAATGGAGTACCTACAATAGACAAAAAAATATGGCAACAGCTGGTAGATTTATATAAAGTTAGACAAGCCTTCCAATATCTTAAAGAGAATAATGAATATTACAAAGAAATTAATATTGAAGAAAACTTGAAAGATACAACTGAAATAATTCAAGAAACACAAGAAGCTGGTCAATTTGAGCTACTAGATCCTGCTACAATATCAAATACTTTAGACCATTATACAATTCATTCTTTGCACTGTAATGACACCGTACAAGATGTACTAGAAACCTACCAAATGCGTCAAACAAAAGGATCGCCAATCAGTATATGGGAAAAACGTATAGAAGCACGTGCTTTTCCTCTACTCTTTCCTACTGGCAATGGAGGAAGGTATGATGATAGACCTATTCAAATATCAGCTTCAGAATACCGCTCATTACGGATGTATTCTGAAGATCCCAGATTTAGACAAAATGTGGAATACATATTCCACCTACTCTTTGAAAGTGAACTAGCAACTTTATGTTACGGAGTTGCACACATATTAAAATCAGGATCACACTAAAAATATGACAGCTACACAATTATTAGAGAAAGTGAAACAAAAGGATGAGGTTTTACAATCAAATATTACTAATCTATTAGCAAATATGCGTGGTACTAAAGAGTACTGGTTTCGACGTCATGGAGATGTACGTTGTATGATCAGAAACCTTGGCCCACCCACTTGGTTTGTTACATTAAGTTGTGCAGAATATGCATGGGAAGGTTTACATGATTTCCTACGCATATCAAATAAAAAGAAAACAAACATAGATATTCTAACACCTGGAGAACTTTGTTCTTTGGATCCTGTTAATGTTTCAAGATATTTTCACCATCGCTTCATTGCTATGCTACATTTTATTTGTAATAAAACTGTTCCTCCCCTTGGAGAATTGCAACACTTCTTTTGGAGAAAAGAATACCAAGCCAGATGAGCACCACATATCCACATGCTTTTATGGATTAAAGATGCTCCTAAATTTGGTCAAGACAGTGATGCCACTATTTTACAGTTTATTGAAAAATATGTCACTTGTGAAATTCCATCAGAAGCCACAAATAGTGATCTTCGTGCACAAATTTTACAATTTCAAAGACACAAATGTGGAAAATATTGTCGTCGCAAATACAAAAGCAAAGGCAAATACTACACCAAATGCCGATTTGGTTTCCCTAGACCAGTTACAAATACAGGTCAAGTAAACAACCTCATGTCTTCAGTTAGACATACTGTTAAAGGAAAGTCACCTAAAAATACATATTACATAAAAAGAAAAGAAGAAGAAAAATATATCAATATTTATAATGCAATCATTGCCCACTTATTTTATTTTATTATTAATGTGTTATAGCTTATTATAAGCTTTTCACATGACATAAAAAATTACATTTAAAAAAAAAAAAAAACAATTGATCATTTAAGATAAATACTAGCATATTAAATGAATGAAGAAAATAATAACATAAGAGAGAAAATAAGCAGAAGAGGAAAAGAGAATTGAGAATAAGAAGAGAAACGAGTAACATTCAGAATTCAGAGTTAGGAGGATATATGAATGTATCTGTGATCCACCAGTGAATGAGTATTAATTTTTTTACATATTCAAGACTTCAAGTCCAGAGAGCAATTGCTGATGGCAAATTTATGAACTGTTTTTTCCTGATAAAAACATTCCCACAATAAAAAAGAAGGAGAACATCCATGAATTGGCAGTTCGCTATATGTTTATGCCCAATGATTTCTCAACAGTCATCCAAACATTGTACATAGCAATGTATAATTTCATTCCTTTTCCCTTTGCGTTAACGGCTCTTTGCCAGAATTCATTGCTGCCAACGTGTTCCAAGTTATGGACAAAATCTGTGTAAAATTGCCCACTTATGGAAAGCAAACATAGATGTGCAGTACATTGCAGACAATTCTACTGCAGTTGCACGATATGTCACAGCATACTTAACTAAAGCAGAAAAAACAGAGCTCCAAGACCTCTGGAATGACCTGTCATCAGATAAAACAGTATCTCAGAAATTATACAGCTTGGGCATAAAAATGCTCACCCATGGAGAATGTGGATCTTATGAAGCAGCTGATCGTTTAACTGGTACTTCATTGTATGGTAAATCTGAAAATATAGTATGGCTAAGTCTTGGTCCAGCTAAATCTAGAAAAAGAGTTCTAAAATCATAAGAAGATATAGAAACAATAGCCAAACATGATCCCAACAGCCAAGACATTTTAAAAAACAATTTATTGGACACATACTACCCAAACAGAAGTAATACTTTGGAAAACATGTGTCTATACCAAATAGCCCAAAACTACACATACAAAAATAATATGAAACCCGATGAAAAAAAAGGTAAATATAGAGTGACAGACTGTGAAGGCAGCTTAGTTAAACTCACTAAACCAAATTTAATTAATCATATCAAATTGTCATTGAAGACTCCTCAACATAAAGAAGTATATTACATGTCCCTGCTACAACTCTTCAAACCATGGAGAAAAGAAGAACAATTACTGGATAACTATGACTCATATGAGGATGCTTTCAAAGCAAATGAAAGCACTATAACTGATGTAAACTTTACACAGTACAAAACAATGTTGCACAATGAACAGCAACATGAAGAACAACTCCAAGTCCAACTAGATAAGGATACTCCTGACAGTAGTCAACCTTCTGTAACAGGAAGCCAAGAACCACTGGGAGAACCACTAATAACAAATGAGGCAGAATTAGCTATGATAGAAGTAGAAAACACCATGTGTCAGTATGAAGATAAGGAAGACTTAACTATACTACAATCAAAACTAAACAATGAGCAAAGTAGCATTTTTCAAGAAGTAACAAAACAAATTGCACATGGTGTAAAACATGAAAATAAAGAATGTTCCTGCCATAATTATAAACCTATACTACTGTACCTCAGTGGTGAAGCTGGTTCTGGCAAAACATTCCTAATCAAAATCATTAGTAAGTCCTTCAACAATTGACAAACAACAAACTGTCAGCTGTTGTCACTGCCCCCACAGGTTTAGCTGCCTACAACATAGGTGGTGTTACATTACACCGATTACTACTATTACCAGTAGAACACCAGAACACATTAGACTATTACAAACTTTCTGCAGAAGCTGCAATGGAATTACGCAGAGTATTGAAACAAATGAAAATGCTACTAATAGATGAAGTAAGCATGGTCTCCAACCTGATGTTAGCTTTGATTCACCTCAGATTACAAGAAGTACTCAAAACAGACTATGAAGAGCTCTTTGCAGGAAAACACATTATTGTTTTTGGAGATCTGCTTCAATTAACACCAGTAAAAGGTGAACCTATTTTTAAAACATTAGGGCACAAACTCTGCCGTAAAACTGTTGGCAGCATTGGAAATGTCAACCTTTGGCAACATTTCCAATACAGAGAATTAACAGAAAACATGCGCCAATCTGCAGACCTAACTTATGCCAACATTTTAAACAGTTTGAGAGTTGGTATACTTTCTAAAGAAGCAGAAGCAACATTGAAAACCCGGCAGATTAATGCACTTTATGGCGATAATGCATGTGCTACAGATGTTATGGAACAATTAGCCCACAAAAATGTCAATTGTATGGCCTTAATGCCAACTCTTGCAAGCTGTTTCAAATTCAATGAAATAATGCTAAGTAAAGAAATGCAACCAATAATGGAAATTAGCGCCACAGACAAACTAGATGTACATGGTATGACACTACCCATGTGTGACCAAGCACAACAAGACTAAATAATTTAGAAAAATCAATCTCAAACACAGCAGGCTTAGGAAAGATGTTAAAATTATCCTTAAATTGCAGAGTAATGCTTAAACGTAACCTTGACGTGGACCAAAGACTAGTTAATGGAGCACTGGGTACAGTTGTTGGCTTTCAAACATACCCACGTGACAACAAAATTCAGTTTGTCAATATACTCTTTGACAAACTTTCAGAAGTAAAACGGATAGGACGCTCAACAGCTAGATTCCTTCTCTTCAAAGATATTTATGTACGCAGAGAACAATTTTCTCTAACTCTTGCATACGCAGTCACAATTCATAAATCACAAGGTCTTACCCTAGACAAAGCAATGATAGATATTGGTAACACAGTCTTTAAAGAAGGCATGAGCTACGTAGCACTATCACGCTTACGTACACTTGACGGTCTATTTCTAATCAACTTTGATGCAAGTAAAGTAAACGCTGATATTCCTTGCATTTTAGAATATAATAGACTTTGCTCACTATACACTCCCCATCTAAACACATACTCTGTTCCACAAAAACTAAAACGTTGTAAAAGAAAACTAAATCAAACAGAAATGCAACAGGACGTCACTGCAAACCCTCAAAGAGAGTAAAAGAAACTAATACTTCATCAAGTACCACAAACAAAAAAGAATCAATTAGAGAAAGTAAACCAGGTACTTCTTTAAAGAAGGAAGACAAACTCCAAAAAAAGCAGTTAGATACAGAACTACCTGGACCATTTAAACTCTCAAATATAGTTGGTGTAAGTTGCTATGCAAATGTAGCAATGAATATTCTATTTCAATTACCACCAATTGTTGACAACATTTACTCACACAGTACAGACCCATTGTGTTTGCAAATGTTAGTACTTCACAGAAATGCAGCAAACAATCTTGACAACACATATAGTGTTTTTGGAATAAGACAACAATTGGACTACTGTGCTGGAATGGTGAAATTCACTATAAACTCACAGGAAGATCCACAAGAATTTCTAATGTACTTACTACAAGTACTGGAAAATAAAAACATACCTATAAATGAAATCTTTCAGATTTCATACATGTGGAAACATACATGCACTCTCTGCAACAATGTGACACAAGAAGAAATCCCCAATGAACGCTTCATATATATATATCAATACCAAATTGTGAATCCATTCCATTTCAGCGACTTGTACAAAATGCAAACCATGGTAGATTATGCTCTACCTGCAATTCAGATAATCGCTCCACGTTAGTAATACAAACACATAGTAAATACGTAATACTAATGCTTCTACGTTACAATGCAGATGGTACGAAAAACAACTGCAAGCTGACTGGATTCACACATGGTCAAATATCACTTGGTAAGAAAACCTTCACAACAATAGGTATAATCTACCACGCAGGAGCCACAACCAATTCAGGGCACTACACTGCATACATAAAAAAGAAATGTGGATGGTTTGAATGTAATGATAGTACCATTACTCTAAAGCAGAGATTACCAGCAAATCTTACAAACACTTATTTGATGTTCTTAAAACCAAAATTTGATAAATAAACTGTATTTAAACCTTTAAGTAAATTTGTGTTACAAAAATATAAACTGTTAGAATACTCCAAAAGCTATCTAACTGCTCAAAGATTCTACAACAACTAATCAGATAAATGAATATCACTAAATTAGACCAAAAAATACACAGTTAGAATACGCCAATTGGTATCTAACTTTCCCAAAATTTAACAATATCCAAATAGGTAAATCAAAACCACTAAAATATATTAATAAAATAGACAGAATACACCAATTGGTAACTAACTGCTCCAAAATTTTATAATATCAAAACAAATGAAGAATCTGTTACTGCTCCAAAAACAATACAACAAAGCAAAGTATAAAGCATTAGCCAGAAACAACAAGTGAACACTGAAAACAAACCAACAAATAAATTGTAGCATAACAGAAAAAGGTTTTTTTTTAAATCCAACATGGATTTTCTTTTCTCCCACAGACCCAATGATTTTAGCAACAAATACAGAAACTGAGCAAATTGCACAGTACTCTGATTTGTACTGGAGCCAGACATGTGATGTCATCAGTGATGTCATCAATGACATTTGTGATGTCATCTTTGATGTCCTGGGTGTTAGTCTTAGCAGTGCACGGTGGCGACGCAAGTTATGGTTGCTTATCTTACCATAACTGCCGAATTTCAGGGTGTTTTCGGTTTTACTTTGAACCATAACGTCCCTTTAACAACGTTTTTTCACTGAATTTCATAGGTTTTTAGTAGCGCAACTTAACCATAACGTCCCTTTAACAAAGTTTTTTAACTGAATTTCATAGGTTTTTAGTAGCGCAACTTAACCATAACGTCCCTTTAACAAAGTTTTTTACTGAATTTCATAGGTTTTTAGTAGCGCAACTTAACCATAACGTCCCTTTAACAAAGATTATTTACTGTATTTCATAGTTTTTTAGTAGCACAACTTAACAATAATAACTTTGACTTTATGTACATATAATATGGAACATACTGAACCCTTTCTACTGAATTTGACGGTCCGCAGACATGTTTGGACAACAGTATCACCACCTAAAAACTCTGGGGAGGTATGTGTAATAGTTATATCATAACATAGGAACATTTAACAAATTAACAAAGCAGCACACATACAAAGTATATGTAGTAATACTTAAAAAATGTTACCCATATATGTAACACACTAACCATTCATGTAAATACAATGGCCCTCATTACGACCTTGGCGGAGAACCATGGTGCAATTTGCACCATGGTCAATGGCGCTAAGCTGCCAACTCCGCCATGGTGGTTGGCGGACTTACCGCCCCATTCCGACCTTGGCGGGGCGGTAAGTCCCCAATCCCCATTTACCCTTCCCCATTCCCATTTTTGCCCCATAAGGTATAATGGGAGTGGGGAAGGCGTTAATTACGCCACCGTAAATTACGGTGGCGTAATTAACAACAAGGTCCCTTAGCGCCATGGATTTTAACGCCTGCTAAAAGCAGGCGTTAAAATCACCATGGCGCTAAGAGAACTCGTACTCAGGCGGAAAGGGGCGCCATGGTTTACGCCGGCGTAAACCCCTTTCCGCCAGGGTCGTAATGAGGGCCAATATGTTTTAAAATGGAATATACCAAAAGAAGATAAAGTGGCTTCCACCATAATTACCTCACAGACGCTCCACAACCAACAGCAAGACCAGACGTATACACTACTGATTACATATCTCACCAGACATAGTAAGTGCACTTCTTTTTACTCATATATTTATAATCTTTCTATATTAGAAAAAAAAAAAACATATTACTTTTTTGTTTTCTCACAGAAATGTGTAGTACTCTGGACTGGCTAGAGGAGCATTTCCCACGAGAGGAAATGTTAGAAAATAGTCCACCTAATGGTACACACTTTACTATATAAACCAATTAATAAATATTATTCTGTATACATTTAACATATACATTTTTTTTATTACAGACCATACAAAAATTCCAAGCATCTCACAACAACAATCAGAGGATATCACTCTACAGCAGATTAATCAAAAAATGGACGACCTTATGCAAAATTTTATGGATTTGAAAAACTTTGTGGAAAATTATGTGAAACCCCCAACAGCACACCATTGTCCAACCTGCACTTGTCCCCCCTCACCCTATCCCACGCAGTTAACCCCAAACCCTGTCTATGGAACAAATCGTTTTGATGAGCTTTCCTTCCCTTCTTCACCTGATCCCAGTTATCTAGAAATCCCTAATTCTCCTGTTTTTGTTTCTGTTTCTGCCCCACCTTCCCAGTCATAATTGTATATATATATGAAATAAAGTTACTTTTCTTATATTGTGTTGTAATTACTTTCAGTTCCTTGTGATAAAACCAATTTAGGTGTCCACGGACACCGCGGACTGTGACACAGTACTCTGCAGGGGGGAACGACTTCAGAGTGCTTTTGAGACGATCGTCTCAGAGCACCAGAAGACCTGCTCACTACCCAAATAAAACCCACTCTACATCTTCCTCTCTCAGCTCGCCCTTTCTTATCCCTTTGGTTGGTGTCCCCCTCCCTTTACCCTCCTTTCCCTCCTCTCCTAGTGTGTCGTGTATAAAAAAGAACAAAAAAAATACAAAATAACAAAAATCAAAAAAAAATAAGGCCGCCTTTCACAGTTAAAAAATAGAAGTGAAGATACATAAAGCATAGCCATTTCCATTTTGTGAAAGTCCGCGGACGGTCCGCGAACAGAAAAACAATTGCATTGCTACCCTATTGAAACCAATGCATTTTTCTCTAACTGGAAGTGGTGTCTCTGAAAAGAGCATTTGGGAGGTCTTTGAATGTAAAACATTTTACCTACGTAAGACGTACTTCAAAACGAATGCTGTATTTCTAAAAAAGGTCGCAATGCATTTTGTACATTTCTCAGAAAAATCTGATTGCCAGCATAAGTAAGATGGACTCCATCTTTGCAAAAAATGTATGTACTACAAAACAAAATATTTTCATTGTTAAAAGAGGACATGCCAAAATCTCGTAGGAAGGCACAAACAGCCTTATTAACATTTCGCCTTGCTTTCTCCATTTGTGGACCACATGAGAAAGAACGAAGCCACACTTGTCTCTGCGCAATCTGTGAAAAAATTATTTTAGAGTTTGGAAACATGTCCATTATCTTCTGAAGTCCTTCTTTCATTGCAAATTGCAAAGAAATTCCAGACACATGTCCTAAACTGTTCCCTCCATAATGAATTACAATTATGTCTGGATGTTCCTCTATCTTCAAAGTTGCACAGAGAGGTAGCAAGTCCAACCACTTCATTCCACGCACTCCATGCCAGTGCCTTTCCACATGTGGGAATCCAAGATCTATAGATACTATACAGCTTTCTGCATGCAACTTCAACCAATGAATCCACGAGTCTCCCAAAATCCATACAATCTGTGTTTTGAAACACTCAGCCATAGCTATCTGTTCTTCTCTCTGCAAAAGCAATATCTGAGAAAACCTCTCCTAGCACAACACACTCACTAAACTTTACTGACCAATCCCTTGCTTCATCCAATCTCATTTCCATACCTCCCCTCCCCAAATTCCCCGGATGTAATACGCGGTGTCCTAGAACTACCGCCATGTCCGCGAACTTATCGTAACATGTACAGCCCTTCTACCATTTTAATTTCATTCTCTGTGTCATTCCCTCATTGGATGTAGCTTAGCAATCACATGACCATCCACCAATCAAATCCAATAACTCTACATGTAACTGCATCATCATAGAGCAGCACTACAAATGTACGGAGTATCTCTCGGAGTACAAGTCTCATACCATTGACAACCACGATCTACGAGAAATACTATACAAATCTCCAATATTTCTACTTGCAGCTTGGTCCATATCCATATACATGAACAGAAAGTACAGGTATGCATATTTTCTACACAGTACATGAACACATTTTCTAACCAACTTTTACCTTCTATAATCTGAAAAATGAATGGACGATCATTGTTTCATTGTCCTAAAATGACCTGTCACTTAAAAACCTTTATATCGTTTAATTTCTTCATACACACACACACATGCAAATACTATTAAACTAACATTTTTGAAATAAAATATATACACGACATATAATCACACAAAATAACAAACACACTCTATGATCAAATCTCAAACAATAATATTTGTACAAACACATAATTGGTTTTAATTTTTTTCGTTTATATAAGTACTTACATACATTTATATAGGACAAGCAGACTATGACATTCACTCACTGTTACATGCAAAAGCAGGCTATGACACATAGCTCTCAACTCACACGCTTTTGGCGGGTGTCACCCGCCTTGTAAAGGACTGACTCACCCGCCAAGCCTCCTGCACGCCCATTCATTCCAATGGGCGTCTCACCCAAAAAAAACAAAATCAGGTGATTTCACCCGCCTTTGCGACACACATGGTTGAGAGCTATGATGACAATGACTCACTATTACGTGGAAAAGCTCAGTTACAAGAATAGTGGTATACGTTGGTAGATTATGAATTCCACAAACCATGGTAAAGATATTTTCTTTCCTACTCTTAGTCATAATATAGTTTTAATGGTTTTCAGGAAGGCGCTGAGCATTTCAATTTAAAAAAATCTATGTCTAAAATGAAAACAGTGCTATATAGCAACCAAATTACTAATTTCTTTCTTTTACAATTGCAGTGAAGCCCATTCTCCTGAAAAGAAGCAGCCGATTTTGATTTACAAAGAACAACTAAGAAGCAAACTACTCATTTTTGAAAAAAAAGTAAGTAGATCGTTACCATAATATTTGATTTATAACTCACACGCACTGTACGGTGCATTCATGGTATTTCTGTGCCTAAAAATAGAGATTCTGCAACATTCTGACCAAAAATCCCCCCCCGTCTTAAACAGTGATCTCCTGTCAGAATGGCCCTCAAATTCCTATTTTTCGGCACACAAATTACCCAACTCAGCCGCTAGAATGTAGATGTTGTAGAACAAACAACTGTTTTAATTGTATAGCTTTACCTATATTATTTATTCTTCTCCACACCACCGGCTTACTTTTTTCTGTCATCTGAACCCCAGTTTAGTAACACATTAATTGAAGAATATCCATCCCTGGTAGTTCAACTTCCCAATTCACAATCACACACCATTACATACATCTTTATCATCTTACTCAAACAATCATGCACACAACACACATGCATTGCAGAAAACCCCAACCCATACCTTCTGTATTTTTTTCAACAGATGCTACAGAATGCCCACCAAAAAGCAACTCCGTAGAAAGGGACGCGGAAGTAGAGCAAATGAAAAGAAAAGTTTCCAACATAAACACCCATCTATAGCAGAATTTGTAAAAAACGTTGAAACGCAACAGCTAATACAGTCATGTTGTCAAACAGAAGAAGTTTCTAGTGCAAAAACTTTGCCTCCTCTATCACAAAGTAAAACGACCCAAAAAACTATTAACAGAAAATCAACTATCACTACAAATAAAATGTCTTCTATAAATCTTGATATAGTACAAAGTAAGCATACCAAGAAAAGTATATTAGCCAAAATGTTCCGTCACAAAGTCCTTCAAAATCTGATAAAAACAGGAGAGAAACCAGGTTCAACACTTCAAACCTATCGTAGGAAAGTAATCTTAGAAGCGTTGATAGACAGTGCAATTCTTCTCAAAAGAAACTTATTTATTGTTGTGTTAAACAGAATTAAACCACTAACAAAACTAATAACTAAACTTCAAAAAAGACTTCTCAATAAACGAAATGTGAACAGAAATAACTTCTTAAATATCTGTGGAGGTGAATGGAGTCGCACTACAAGCACAGAACCATACTTTAATGAAGAAGCATACAAACAAAAGCAAACAAATACAATTGCCATACATAGCAGCGGTCGAGGTTATGAAAAAGTTAATAATACCATAATGGAACAAGAAGTACTCCTTACAAAAATATGCCCTGAAAACTTAGATTTACCCCTTCATTCAACTGAATCAGAACATCTAATTTACACATGGCCATGCACGTCAATGTGTAACATTCCCAAAAAAATGTTCAAATCTTTACGCCTATTCCTCAATCAATATGTGAAAAGCAAAGACAAAATCAAAATGAAAATACTGCAAAGTATGGATGATTGTCCAGTACGCAAGCACACAGGACTGCAAGGACATTTGTTGGCCTGCATATCAGGAGCTACTTGCAAAACAACCTTCCATGATATCAAAAGGATATCAACACATCATGCAAGTATAAGAAATCTAGTTTATAAACTGTATTATGCAAAAAGTCCTGCTTTAGCACTAGCCAATTTAAATAACATTCTTCTACATGGTACACCAAAAGACCTGCTAGAAGAAATCGAGTATATGCAGAAAAATATTTTGGAAATGAAACCCACTTACAAGATGAAATAGCTGTCAACCAACTTCGTAACAAATCTGCACATGGCAATCTTTCACTACACACATACAAAAAAGAAATACTAAAATTTCAAAGCACTTCAGCTGAAGTACCAAACCACGTGTGTGTATGTTGCTGCAGAACGTGTTATAAAAGTAACACAAAAACTATAGACCTTTCATACAAAATAGAAGACAATGAAGATTCTAAATGGTTTGAATTAGCTATCTACCTTATAGCAGAAAACAAATACGAAATAACTGACCCCATAATACTTTGCAGTTACTGCACTACCAAACTTGACAACAACCAGACTCCTTCACGTGCTATCTCAAATAACTTGGAATTACATCCACTACCAAAACTCCTTCAACAACTTAATTTATATGAGAGCATCATAATTCAAACAGTTCATCCATTTCAAGCAATAATACACCTTCAACCAAAAACTGTAAAATTACCTCCCTCTGAATTAGTGAAAGGTATTTGTGGAAAAGTAGTGTATTTACCATTAGATCTAAAAGAAAATGTGCACACTCTAGGAGTGCAACGTCCAATGCAACAATCTTTAATTATCTTGGTAAATGGAGTACCTACAAAAGACAAAAAAAATTGGCAACAACTGGTAGATTTACATAAAGTTAGAGAAGCCCTGCAATATCTCAAAGAGAATAATTATTATTACAAAGAAATTAATATCGAAGAAAACTTGAAAGATACAACTGAAAGAATTCAAGAGACACAAGAAACTGGTCAATTTGAGCTCCTAGATCCTGCTACAATAGCAAACACTTTAGACCATTATACAATTCACCCATTGCACTCTAATGACACCATAGAAGATGCACTGGAAACGTACCAAATTCGTCAAACAAAAGGATCACCAATCAGCATATGGGAAAAAAGTATGGAAGCACGTGCTTTTCCTCTACTCTTTCCTACTGGCAAAGGAGGAAGATACGATGATAGACCTGTTCAAATATCAGCATCAGAATATCGCTCATTACAAATGTATTCTGAAGATCCCAGATTTCGAAAAAATGTGGAATACATATTCCACCTACTCTTTGAAAGTGAACTAGCAACTTTATGTTACGGAGTTGCACACATATTAAAATCAGGATCACACTTTCAAAATATGACAGCCACACAATTATTACAAAAAGTTCAACAAAAAGATGAGGTTTTACAGACAAATCTTACAAATCTATTAGCAAATATGCGAGGTACTAAAGAGTACTGGTTTCGACGCCATGGAGATGTACGTTGTATGATCAGAAACCTTGGCCCACCCACTTGGTTTGTTACATTAAGTTGCACAGAATATGCATGGGAAGATTTACATGCTTTCCTACGCATATCAAACGAAAACAAAACAAACATAGATATACTAACACCTGGAGAACTTTGTTCTCAGGATCCTGTTAATGTTTCTAGATATTTTCACCATCGCTTCATTGCTATGCTACATTTTATTTGTAATAAAACTGTTCCTCCCCTTGGAGAATTGCAACACTTCTTTTGGAGAAAAGAATACAAAGCCAGAGGAGCGCCACATGTCCACATGCTTTTATGGATTAAAGATGCTCCTAAATTTGATCAAGACAGTGATGCCACTGTTTTACAGTTTATTGAAAAATATGTCACTTGTGAAATTCCGTCAGAATCCACAAATAGTGATCTTCATGCAAAAATCTTACAATTCCAAAGACACAAATGTGGCAAATATTGTCATCGCAAATACAAAAACTAAGGGAAATACTACACCAAATGCCGATTTGGTTTCCCTAGACCAGTTACAAATACAGGTCAAGTGAACAACCTCATGTCTTCAGTTAGACATAGTGTTAAAGGTAAGTCACCTAAAAATACACATTGCATAAAAAGAAAAGAAGAAGAAAAATATATCAATGATTACAATGCAATCATTGCCCACTTGTGGAATGCAAACATAGATGTGCAGTACATTGCAGACAATTCTACTGCAGTTGCATGATATGTCACAGCATACTTAACCAAATCAGAAAAGACAAAGCTCCAAGACCTCTGGAATGACCTGTCATCAGATAAAACAGTGTCTCAGAAATTATACAGCTTGGGCATAAAAATTCTGTCCCATAGAGAATGTGGATCCTATGAAGCAGCTGATCGATTAACTGGTACTGCATTGTATGGTAAATCTGCAAATATAGTATGGCTAAGTCTTGGTCCAGCTAAATCTAGAAAAAGAGTTCTAAAATCATACGAAGATATAGAAACAATAGCCAAACATGATCCCAACAGCCAAGACATTTTAAAAAAACAATTTATTGGACACATACTACCCAAACAGGAGTACCACTTTGGAAACCATGTGTCTATACCACATAGCCCAAAACTACACATACAAAAATAATATAAAACCGTAAATACAAAGTGACAAACTGTGATGGCAGCTTAGCAAAACTCACCAAACCAAATTTAATTAATCATATCAAATTGTCATTCAAGACTCCTCAACATAAAGAAATATATTACATGTCCCTGCTACAACTCTTCAAACCATGGAGAAAAGAAGAAGACATACTAGATACCTATGACTCATATGAAGACGCTTTCAAAGCCAATGAAAGCAGTATAACTGATGTACACTTTGCACAGTACAAAACAATGTTGCACAATGAACAACAACACAAAGAGGAACTCCAGGCCCAACTAGATAAGGACACTCCTGACAGTAGTCAACCTTCTGTCACAGGAAGCCAAGAACCACTGGGAGAATCACTAATAACAAATGAGGCAGAATTAGCTATGATAGAAGTAGAATACACTGTGTGTCACTATGAAGAAAAAGAAGACTTAACTACACTACAATCAAAACTAAACAAAGAGCAACATAGCATTTTTCAAGAAATAACAAAAGAAATTGCACATGGTGTGCAACATGAAAACAAAGAATGCACCTGCCAAAATTACAAACCTATACTATTGTATGTCAGTGGTGAAGCTGGTTCTGGCAAAACATTCCTAATCAAAATCATCAGTAAGTTCCTTCAACAATTGACAAACAACAAACGGTCAGCTGTTGTCACTGCCCCCACAGGTTTAGCTGCCTACAACATAGGTGGTGTCACTTTACACCGATTACTACTCCTGCCAGTAGAACACCAAAACAAGTTAGATTATTACAAACTTTCTGCAGAAGCTGCAATGGAAGTACGCAGAGTATTGAAACAAATGAAAATGCTACTAATAGATGAAGTGAGCATGGTGTCCAACCTAATGTTGGCTTTGATTCACCTCAGATTACAAGAAGTACTCAAAACAAACTATGAAGAGCTATTTGCAGGAAAACACATAATTGTTTTCGGAGATCTTCTTCAATTGACACCCGTAAAAGGTGAGCCTATTTTTAAAACATTAGGACACAAACTCTGCCGTAAAACTGTTGGCAGCATTGGAAATGTCAACCATTGGCAACATTTCCAATACAGAGAATTAACAGAAAACATGCGCCAATCTGCAGATCTCACTTATGCCAACATCTTAAAAAGTATCAGAGTTGGTATACTTTCTAGAGAAGCAGAAGCAATATTGAAAACCCGGCACATTCATGCACTTTATGGTGATAATGCATGTGCTACAGATGTTATGGAAAAATTAGGCCACAAAAATGTCAATTGTATGGCCTTATTGCCAACTCTTGCAAGTTGTTTCAAATTCAATTAAATAATGTTAAGCAAAGAAATGCAACCAATTATGGAAATTAGCGCCACAGACAAACTAGATGTACATGGAATGACACTACCCATGTGTGACCAAGCCACAGCAAGAATAAATAGTTTTGAAAAATCAATCTCAAACACAGCAGGCTTGGAAAAGATATTAAAATTGTACAGACATTGCAGAGTAATGCTTAAACGTAACCTTGACGTGGACCAAGGACTATTTAATGGAGCACTGTGTACAGTTGTTGGCTTTCAAACATACCCACGTGACAACAAAATTCAGTTTGTCAATATTCTCTTTGACAAACTTTCAGAAGTAAAAAGAATAGGACGCTCAACAGCTTGATTCCTTCTCTTCAAAGACATGTATGTACTCAGAGAACAATTTTCTCTAACTCTTGCATACGCAGTCACCATTCATAAATCACAAGGTCTTACTCTAGACAAAGCAATGATAGACATTGGTAACACAGTCTTTAAAGAAGGCATGAGCTACGTAGCACTGTCACACCTACGTACAATTGACGGTCTATTTCTAATAAAATTTGATGCAAGTAAAGTAAACGCTGATATTGCTTGCATTTTAGAATACAATAGACTTCGTTCACTATACACCCCCCATCTACAAACATATCCTGTTCCACAAAAAGGAACATTTTCTAAAAGAAAACTAAATAAAACAGAAATGCAACAGGATGTCACTGCAAATCCTCCAAAGAGACTAAAAGAGACTAAAACTTCATCAAGTACCACAAGCAAAAAAGAATCAATTAGGGAAAGTAAAACAGGTACTTCTTTAAAGAAGGAAGACAAACTCCAAAAAAAGCAGTTAGATACAGAACAACCTGGACCATTTAAATTCTCAAATATAGTTGGTGTAAGTTGCTATGCAAATGTAGCAATGAATATTCTATTTCAATTACCACCAATTGTTGACAACATTTACTTACACAGTACCGACCCATTGTGTTTGCAAATGTTATTACTTCACAGAAATGCAGCAAACAATCCTGACAACACGTATAGTGTTTTTGGAATAAGACGACAATTGGACTACTGTGCTGGAATGGTGAAATTCACTATAAACTCACAGGAAGATCCACAAGAATTTCTAATGTACTTACTATTAGTACTGGAAAACAAAAACGTACCTATAAATGAAATCTTCCAGATTTCATACATGTAGAAACATACATGCACTCTCTGCAACAATGTGACACAAGAACAAATCCCCAATGAGCGCTTTGTCTATATATCAATACCTAATTGTGAATCTGTTCCATTTCAGCAACTTGTACAAAATGCAAACCACGGTAGATTATGTTCTACCTGCAATTCGGATAATTGCTCCACGTTACTAATACAAACACATAGTAAATACTTAATACTAATGCTTCTACGTTACAATGCAGATGGTACGAAAAACAACTGCAAGCTGACTGGATTCACACATTGTCAAATTTCACTTGGTAGGAAAACCTTCACAACAATAGGTATAATCTACCACGCAGGAGCCACAACCAACTCAGGGCACTACACTGTATATATATAAAAAAAAATGTGGATGGTTTGAATGTAATGATAGTACCGTTACTCTAAAGCAGAGATTACCAGCTAATCTTACAAACGCGTATTTAATGTTCTTAAAACCAAAATTTGATAATTGAACTGTACTTAAACCTTAAGTACACTTGTAGTAAAAAAATATAAATTGTCACAATATTTCAAAACCTATCTAACTGCCCAAAGATTCTACAACAACTAATCAGATAAATTAATACCACTCAAATAGAGCAAAAAATAGACAGTTAGAATATGCCAATTGGTATCTAACTGTCCCAAAATTTACAAATATGCAAACAGATAAATCAATACCACGAAATTATATCAAAACATAAACAGTTAGAATACGCCTACTGGTATCTAACTGGGCCAAAATTTTACAATATCCAAACAAATACCTAATATCTTACTGCTCACAAAAACTGGAACAATCCAATGCATAAAGCATTAGGCAGAAAGAACAAGTAAACGCGGAAAACAAACAAATAAACTGTAGCATAACAGAAAAAGGTTTTTTTTTTAATCCAACATGGATTTTTTTTTCTCCCACAGACCCAATGATTTTAGCAACAAACATAGAAACTTTGCACATTGCACAGTACTCTGGTTTGTAATCTACTAAATATGAGGGTCAATAAAAAGAAGAAAATGTTGATTGTACAATGTAATAAGTCATTATAAAATACTAATACTAACATGCTATTTTCTTTTATTACAGAAATGAACAAGAAAAACATGGACTCCCGTTACTAAACCAAATAGTACGTATAACAAGATAAATACAACCATCGCAGCATATCACACCCATACAAGCTTATAACATTGTTCTTTATAAATTAGTTTTTGCCCCAAAGTTAAAAGCCACTATGGGTGTGATATGCTGCGGTGGTTGTGGCCAGGGCATACACTCTTGGGTGCATGGCCAAATGGCCATGCACCCAACATTCTATACCCTGGCCACAACCACCGCAGCATATCACACCCATAGATGCAAAAATTGCAACCATTGATATGTCCGCGGACAGGGGGCAGGTCCTAGGACACATTCAACTTGCCAGAGGACAATACAAACAGCGTCCTCAGGACACCCCCATTTTCTTTATGTACGAACATTTCTGGACACCGCGATTGTTCTTAAAACATTTTCACCTTGCCAACGAACAATACAGACAACGTCTCCAGGACACCCCCTGCAAACATTCCAAGACCCCACAAGTGTTCTTAGAACACTTTAAAGTTGACACCAAATCCATTCTGTTTATTTACGAACATTCCAGAACAGCCGTGTTGTCCGCAGACAAATTGAACACAACCTAAGCGTCTAGCACATAAATAAAATACAACTTTGAACCTATCTCATACTCCCCCATCCTCCCCAAAGACTTCTACACACCAACACACTCTACTAAATACACATTTTGAACAAACTTTCACCGTGCTGTCCGGGACGTCCGCAAATGCAAGATGGCGGGCGCGACAGAAAATCTGATGCGCATCATGCACCACGCCGCCCAATCAGCGAATACGTCGCATGTCCGCGAAGCGAACACAGATATCACTAATTTTTTTGCCTTACATTTTGGTCATTTTTTAAAAAACTGCTGGACGGATTTACACCAAATTTGCAAAAGCATGCTTTCGGGACGAGGCCGCCGCTCCTGCCGTAAATTTTGTGTAAATCCATCCAGCGGTTTGGGCTGTAGCCGTGCGCAAAATTTTTTCCCATTCAGTCTATGGGGAAGAAAACGTTTTGGGACCCCCCTATAACTTTTCCCCCCCTGGACGAATCCTCACCAAACTTTGCAAAAAATTTCAGAGTGGGCCATATAGTTTGGTGAGGATTCGTCCAGGGGGAGCAAAGTTATAAGCCGCCCAAATAGTGCTCTTCCTATGGAAACACCAACTTAACCATAACTACATGGCCACTACTTTACTATATATATATATATATATATATATTAAACCTATGTGTGTTTTGAGTATTAAAATAAATAAATGCATTTTTACCTTTACAAACTAACCTGATTCCTGGTTCAGTGTGACCTGGGGGGTATTTTGAGAAGGGTGTAATATGAGTGGTATGTCATTCAGAATATTGAACCTATAGACAAAAATAAAATAAGGGTTCCATTTGCGCACTACATACTAGGTGAGACTTGGGTGTGTGCCTGATTGAAATCCCTTACAGCCCATCAGCCCCAATTATCCTACTAGATGGAGACCTTCTATGCATGCTCAGGTGCACTAGGTATTGCACCCTGAAATGGGTATTTTCTTTAATTCTCCACAATAATACTGAGGCTGTTTTTCAAGCAGAGTGGTCAGAGCATTTCAAAGGATTAAACAGTCTGCACCTGCTTCTCTATGGTAAACCCATGAAAATATGATAGGATACATACATAATGCTGAACCTGTTAAGCTAAAGGCTGACCCTTTTATGAAGTTGCCCCACATTCCTCAAACCCATTAAATCAAGAATTGGAGCAAGGAATGACCCCCATTATGGAAACACTCATCAAACAAGGTTAAATTGTCCCCACTTCTAGCCCAGGCAGCAATCCGATATTGCCTGTCAAGAAGACATGAAGGTTCAGTCTTGTGTTGTGCATGATCTGCAAGCTGTTAGTTCTTTCATTCACAGTTATGCTAAACTCTGCTACTATATTTTCATGCATCCCTCCTGAGACTGCCAATTGTACTGCAGTAGATTTGTGTTCAGCATTAGTTTCTGTCCCCTTTGATGAATTAGCAATGATTCCCAAAGTAAACCTGGCCTGGGAACCTTCTCATGTTGCCAGGGAAAGGAAGATAATTACTGATCTTGAACCTGGGGGTGCTGTTCTGCGAGAGGATCACACTAGCAGGTCCAGAAGGACCCCGATTTTATAGCTGGCCTAAATACCCTATCATCTTAATGGCTTATTGTAAAATTAAAGCTGTGGAAAAAGATAATTTGAACATTGTGGACTTCAAGATCCACAATGCTCAAAGTACTGGGACAAATAAGAGTGCTGCAGAGGTACATGACTGCAAGTTGCAGCCTAATAGCGTTAATGACCCACACCTGAGGGAGATTGAGAGGCATAAAAGGCACCCTTAGAGCAGTAGTAGGAGGTGGAGCGATTGCTGTAGCTCAGTGTTGTAGCAGAAACAGAAGCTGGAGGAGAGCAGAGACCCAGGGCCCACCATTGTGTGCCAAACAGATGCCGGTCCTGAGAGGGCCCATTCCTCCAGAGACCTTGATTGCAGTGGTTGTGCAGTCAGAAGTGTTGGAGTGGAAGCTTTCACCTGACACCATGGCTGCACAGGTCGCGAGTTGCGAAGCATGAAGTTTGAAAGCTTTCCCCATAGTGAGTCAGGATTCGGTGGCAGGCGGACACCAGAGAAACTGTGGAGTGAGGAGCTCACCTTTTCCGACTAACATAGGGCCACTGTGAACCGAGAGAAGCAGGTTGTCGAGCCGTACAGAGCAGCAGAAAAATAAAATCCGGAAGTAGCAGAGTGAGCGGACGTGCACACCAGACCTGGTGAGATGACTAGTTACACCGGAGCGCTCTGTGATCACCCACTGGCCAAGTCTGGGGGCATAAGATACAGAACTGATACAAGGAAATGAAATGGCAAAACTTTGTATACAAACTATTGTAAAGAATAATAATAATCCTTTTTAAAAACCAAGCTGAATCAAAGAAAAGATAGTGACAGATTAAGAACCTGGCAAACAAACCAAAAAGGGTCATTGTACATATGTGGGTCAGAATAATTGCCAGCACAACTAAAGGGCAAAATTGTGATAATTAAATACAAACATGTATTGCCAAAGCCAAATGAGAAAAATATGAATGCAAGTGAGACAATAACAATATTGTCAAACCCAAAAGGAGGTGTTTGAATATAAAAGCATTTGTAAACCTCATTGCCCAAGTGTAAAAGAAGCAATAAGAGGAACTGGCCTAAACCCACATTGTCAAAGCCAAAGAGGCTTAGGAGTAAGAGACAATCATTTTTTATATTTGTTGTCTTGGTTTATACAAACCTTTACAAGTTTCAATAGAAGAAGAATACATAAAATGTACATAGAATTAAGCAAAATACATCATTTGCATACATTAGCACCAGAAAACTCGTATTCCGTTATGAAACTTTGCCAATATTAAATATTGTGCCAAGAGCCGACACTCAACAATGTTCATGCAAGTAAACAGATATTTTTTTTAAATGTATTCACTTTTAGTTTCAATGTATTGGAGGAAACGTGCAACATTTCATGCCATAATTTATCAACATTCGAAGTGTTGTCCACAAATTTCACGAAGCTGTCAATTCTATTAACTAATAGAGTGGGACAAACTAGTATTAGATGTTTTAAAGATTCAGTAACTCCTTCTTGATTACAAAACCTACATCCATTGTTCCTCCCGATGCTCGCACCCCGAGTTGTCAAGATTTCATTTGTGTTTAGTACATTAAATCTGAAACGCATAGTGAGGTTTCTAAATTCTTGTGACGCATATTTCATCAAGTATCCCTCGGGTTTTGGAAAATATTGCCAAAATGATATGCTTTCGCCGTGAAGTTTAGAGTTTAACACAATCACATTGTTTTCAACCCAATCAAAGGCCTTAACAATCTCCTTTACCTTGACTGAATTACCAAGCAAAGACGTTAATGTCAGCCCAAGATCAAAACATTTTTCTCACAATCCTTTCACAATTCTATTAACTAATAGAGTGGGACAAACTAGTATTAGATGTTTTAAAGATTCAGTAACTCCTTCTTGATTACAAAACCTACATCCATTCTTCCTCCCGATGCTCGCACCCCGAATTGTCAAGATTTCATTTGTGTTCAGTACATTAAATCTGAAACGCATAGTGAGGTTTCTAAATTCTCGTGACGGATATTTCATCAAGTATCCCTCGGGTTTTGGACAATATTGCCAAAATGATATGCTTTCGCCGTGAAGTTTAGAGTTTAACACAATCACATTGTTTTCAACCCAATCAAAGGCCTTGACAATCTCCTTTACCTTGACTGAATTACCAAGCAACAACGTTAATGTCAGCCCAAGATCAAAACATTTTTCTCACAATCCTTTTCAAATTGTACATAATATTTCCATTAGTTTCATCACGCATATGATAGTACAATGAATTATTCTCGGCAACCAGATATTTCCTCAATAGTGATATTAATGTATCAATTCAAGCGGAACACACTTTGGGATATAGTATAAGATTGTCCGCCAAATCAACGCCTCCAGTTTGCGCAGTGTGGGACGTATTGAATCAGGAAAAAAATATGCTCCCATATGTTAATTTGTGAATGACCTTCAGCCTATAAAACAAAATACAAGGGGCTAGGGTGAATTTCCCGAGTCTTCTTTCAATAGCCCTTATTTGGTTCATCGATTCATTGGCTTTCTGCATAAGATTGTTTTTTAGCATAGCATGTGAATTACTAGCAAAAACATAGCCCAAGTAGCATAGTACAGCTCGGCTTTTGATTGTGACGCCACTATAACACCAGAACAAAAAGAAAGCAGTCAGACTTTTGCATCCAGTTTGAAAGATAATGGTTTTGCTGGGGTTAATTTTTAATTTCCTTTCTTCTATAAAGATGCCAAAATCATTAATTAGTCTCTGTAGACCTACTTTTGTGCAGTCTAATAATAAAAAATCATCGGCATATGCAACCCATCTAATTTTTGACCTTCCAATGTTAGGACCAATCATACCACTTGTTTTTAGGAACGTGCCTGCTGCTGACACATAAAGGTTAAAAAGGGTGGCTGCCAATCTGCACTCCTGTTTGAGGCCATTGCCAGTAGATATAGTGTTAGACAAGAGACCATTGTTGTTCAGTCTGACCCTCATAGCTGTATCTGAGAATAAATGTATAATAACATCTAACAACCCTCTTTCAATTCCCAGTGATGACAGAGTTTTCCACAGCGTTGGTCTATCTACGAGATCAAATGCGGAGGTTAAGTCCATCAAACGCTATATACAGATGTTTCATTGCTTTTTGTTTGACTAAGCTCAAGAGTTGGGCCACCATGAGACCTCCCGCATCAGTCCCAGTGGCTTTACGAAAGCCTATCTGTCTATAGCCTAATATGAAGTTGTCATCCATCCATACAGTGAGCTTTTCTAGTACAATGGCTGAGAATATTTTGGATTCTACATTTAATAACGTTGTTGGTCGGTCATTTTTGGGACATAGACGATCACCCTTCTTAAACAGCAACAGAACATAAGACATTTTCCAATGATTGGGTACCTTCTTTTTTTGCAAATATCACTAAATAATATATGCAACAGTTTGGACCACATATCGGCTTTACGTTTGAGATTGGCAAAGGACAGATGGTTCGGACCTGGAGTGGAAGTTAATTTAGCTTTTTTGATTATACTTTTAATGTTACTAACAGATATGTCCAGATTCCATTCAGCCTCTGTGTACTCTTCTAGAGTCCAATCACCAACTGAGTTCCTATATAGGAAACCAAAATATACAGACCATATCGCTGAACCAATTGGGTTCATTTGTAGCTGTTTTTGTGAGCTGTGGTTGCCATTTATTAAGACCCAATAACTTGTTATTCCCACTCATTGCTTTAATCATAAATTCACCATCATTTTGTAAAATTACCCCTTTGGTGCTTTTAATCCAATTTTTATAGGTTTGTTTGCAGTGTTTAATCTTAGATCTCCTCTCCAGGTCACCAATATCCAGTTTCTTTATGCAATGCATTGCTTTACTTGCGTTAGCTTTTGCAGTCTTTATAACGTGGGCATATGTATGCTTGGGAACATGATTTAATTCACTTCTTCCACTATTAAATACTTTTCTACGGTCTAACTTTTTTTTATATATTCACCAAAAGCATCAACAGAATATCTGACAAGCTTATTTTCATATGTAGAGTGTGCATAATCTTGTGTCAGGATATAGTTGACCTGTAGCAGTTTCCTCTGAGTCCACTTTACTCGCTTACCACCATTACAAGCTTAAATTTGTATTGGGAAATGTGTCATCCCCTCACAGGCCTTACCCCAGGGAAGTTCAAGACATAGCAGTGCATGATCGTTGTTCATATCATTTTTAAGCTCAAGGTTTTTACAAAACAAGTTGTCAAAGGCACTTACAAATATATAATCTATAATGGAGCATGAGCCGTGGGCCGCCCAAGTGGCTGAGATGTTAAAAATCGGCTCTAGGCCCCAACTCCTTCCAAAGTCTAACCATTGACAGCCTCTGGTTTTTTTGTTTTGGACATTGGACGGAAAAGCACGCAACAGATACAGATCATCTTTTGATAGTGTGCAATCAGCATTTAGATCACCTGCAAGTAAAATAAAACCCTGGGGATGAATATCGAGCCAATTGCCAATCTCATTATTTAAACACACGAGAAACTCATCCAGAGCAAACTTACTCGTGGTGCATATGTTCCAATACACATTGAACATCAGAATATGTATAGTGCCATCATTGGTTAGCAGTTGGAAGCTTACGTGAATGGAGCAGTCCCACATAAGTGCGCTATCCTCTAAAATAATTCTATTGTCAATTCTGTATGCAGACACAAGTCCGCCACTCAATCTCCCTCTAACATTTTTTTTTAGCTGGTAAACAGATTGTATTAAACCCATCCATATATAAGTCAGAGGTAACCCAGGGTTCTTATAACATGATGAAATCAAATTTGCTTAATTTTACACGTTCCATAGTGACAAGTAAGAGATGTTTGTAACCCCTGGTGTTCCATGAGACAAGCTAAAAATAATTCTCCCTGCTAAAGTAGTTTTGGTGCTGATTTTTGTTGTTCTATTGATTCCCGCAAAGAAAGAGCAAGCCAACGCCATTCTTGCATGTCTTTTAAACATAACTTGGCTTCATTTACTACCTGGATCTCTCCTTTATCCAACGGGGATATCCCGTCTATTTCATCCACCATGACTCCACTTGACCCTTGGTGCACACTTGCTGATTTATTATAAGGTGAATCTAAATATGGTACAATATCAAAACCCTTTTACTGTAGGGATCCCACTTGTTTCAAAAGCAAGGAACGAATCAGTGGAGACTTAATAATCAAACGCACCTAATCATAACGCAGATTGTGAATGAAATCCACCAATTGTATGTCTGCCGATGTTATCAGACACAATTCTTGAATTTCACTAAATAGATTCAATATATAGGGTCTGTTCATATATCTCGGTCCACCTTCCTCAAATACATAATACATGACTAGGCTATGCTCATTAGAGAAGGCGGGGACTCTGAGATGCCCTGAAGGTTCCGTTTTATAGTTGGACCTGCTGAATTTAGCAGGGACATTATTTCCAATATGTCCCATACCCAATGTGTCATGAGTCCCCTCTAAACTCGGGATAGGGCCTGCATTCACATCTGCCTGAGAGTTAGATTTTAACTGAGCTGACGATGCTCTATAATCACTGTTGTATCCTTTCCTTTTTAATATGTTTTCAATCATGTTGCTGAGGGACATTTCTGTAAGTCCTTCAGGAACAGCACCTGGGCCAAATGCCGGGTTGACTGTCTCTGGAAAGGGCTTCACATACTTCTCCATTAAATCATCTTTACCATGCAAAGAGTGTAGCTGCATATCCTCACTTGCAGGGACAGTGACAATATTTCCAATATGTCCCCGAGCCAATGTATCATGATTCCCCTCTGAACTCGGGATAGGGCCTGCAATCAAATCTGCCTGAGAGTTAGATTTTATTTCAGCTGACGATGCCCCATTATCACTGTTGTATCCTTTCCTTTGTATTATATTTTCAATCATGTTGCTGAGGGACATTTCTATAAGTCCTTCCAGAGCAGCACCCGAGCCATACGCTGGGTTCACTGTCTTTGGAAAGGGCTTGACATACTTCTCCATTAGGTCATCTTTGCCATGCCAAAAGTGTACCTGCTTATCCTCACTTGCAGGGACAGTGGTAGCTATGTGACAATGGAAAGGTTGCAGGTTGTCCAAGCATATTACTGACTCCACTTTTGAATGAGGAGGTGCCGAGAATACTGGCAGACCTGCTGTGAATGGGGTATTTGCACGTGACTGCACATCAGGGTTTTTAAATATATCATATATATCTGCTACCTCCCCTTTCCATCCTCCTAAGTTTCCTATCGATCCTGTCTGTCACCTGTTTATGTTTTAGCGCATCCATTAATCTATTTGGCCCATCAGTATACTCCTTTTCATTATTGCTTTCTATTTCCAGTGTGGGTGTTGATTTTACACTTAGTTCCTGGCGCCCCCTGTAGACGGTCTTTTTATAATTTTCTAAGGACCTTTGGGAGCTTATTTAGCCCCCAAAGAGAAAATCATTAGCAGAATTTTGTTAACACGGTAGTGGGGAAACAAGAGGTGCAGGAAATCTGACCTTCTAACAGCGAATATCCAGAAGGAGAGAAGCATAAACTGCATTGCACATGGAAATTCCAAGGGTGTAACAAATAGCACCAATGTGCGTCTTGCCTTCTCAAAAGAAGTAATCAAACTTGATGTTGTGGAAAAAAAAACATTGTTAGGCAGAATCATATGCAGTTCCCTTTGGGAAAACCACACACAATTAAGACTACAGTGACAGTACAAATTCACCTTTGGTACAAGCCTGTACTATACAGTAAAGTGGTAGCGATAGCTGAGCAGCCAGAGGTATCTCAAGAGTAAAGCGAGCAGTATCAATAGTTACACAAAGGACAGCAATTACTATGGTTCAAACAAACACTGACTCAAGGTTTCTGAGTAAAAGATTATACATTTATTTACACTTCAGTTATAAAACATTTCACTATTATCAAGCAGTTGAAAAATCACAATCTTAATACACTACAACACACCCAATAGATTCTGGACAAGTTAAGCTAAAAAATGAAGTGATAGCAAAATGGCACTCCAGTAATTAAAAAGGGAGGGAAAGACAAAGTTAGACAAAAGTTGAGCAGCACCAACAAGTAAGTAAGCAGGGCAATCTAGAAAAAGTAACTACAGTGAGGAAATCAAATCAAGAGGCCTGGGTCAAAGTCAATGGACCAGAGTCTTTGCAGAGAATCACACAATTCAAAGTAGTTTGTGGTTAAGTCTTTGCCAAGAGTTCAGAACGAAGTTGGTTGGACGAAAAGCTACTTTAAAGAATAGAGAAGGACAAACCCTCGGATTGGCAAAAGATTTCAAACACATTTACCGCGGTCGGACGGAATGAACAACCAGATTTGAACAGTAACTTAAATGCAGAAGAAGGCTCTAGCTGAGGCAGACTTTCCTGGCAGGTCCTGCAGGATCACAGTTCCTGAAGCGACTCTCAGACTGACTCGAAGTAGGAAGACTGGAGGGTCCTGCACTGCCCAGGGAAGAAACCATCAGCAGAGCAAAGCAACAAATAAAAGGTGCACTCCTTAAAACTCAAGCAGGGTACGTTCCTCCTGGCTATCCGGTTCACTGAAGCTGTGCATAGCAAATTCGACCAGGAGGGAGGCCTGGCTTGCAGTTTGGCGACATGGTTGTTCCCACCAGCTCAAGGAGAGAAGATTCCTTGCAGATCTTCCATGTCGTCAAAGTTTGGAAATTCGGACCCGCAGCAGGGCTTCACCTGGAGGTTCAGTCATGGTAGAGGTCCGCTTCTGTCAGCTTCTCTTTGGTTCTCTTGATTCAGTGGCGACTCTGCCTTCTCAGTCCCAGAGACCTGCTTTTTATGCAGTTTTCCCCCATTCACATAGCCTGGCTGTCAATCACACAGCAGGGTGGCTGTCCCGGCGGGACAGTCACCACAGCCAATCATACCAGAGTGCGACATGAGTCTCCCAGCAGACCCTCTTCAGGGATTCTCAAAGCCCTCTCTCACATCCTGTCCCCCTCAGATATTCAGGCACCTAAGGAGGGTTTCTTTGCAGAAGCCCGTCAAAGGGTGGTGAACAAAGAAACCAAACCTGGTTTGGCGCGCAGAGTAAAACACGAGAAAGACTATTAAAAAAAGAAATGGCGAATAAACCCAGCCGGAACCGTATAAAAGTAAATATGGTCCAGCGAGTTTAAGTTTGAGGCTACTAAAATAGCCTAAAACAATACCAAGGCTATTTAAAATAACCACGGTTGGAAAAACAGGGTACTTACCACTGCCACCAGCCTAATCTTAATGAAAAGGGAACAAAACCATGTTCCATGAGAAACAGACAAAAACCCTTTCCAGAACTCAATGTAAGATAGTTTGTGCTGGGTCTGTGATTTTAAAAAGACTAATAAAGTCAAAGGCAACTTTACATGTTCTGGGAGACAGTAGTAAGTCCCAGAAAATGGAGTTTAAAGTGGGAAGTCTGAAAAAGACAACCATGTGTCACTGACCTGAAGGTGCTGTGTAACACACAGTAAAAAGATGATGCCTATGAAGTAGATGAGGCTCCACAGTCTATGAACACAAAAATGCTAAACACACACAGCAAAACGCACGTAAGAGTGGGGAAAAATGGCTCACACTCTTACCAGGTGAAAAAGAAATCAATCCTAGAAATCCAGCAAAGCTGCTGAGGGACTCGATAGGTAAGGAAAATGGGCCATTCTGGTGAATTCTCCCTAACAGACATCACTAATTTGTTTGAAGCAAACCTTTACCAAAGAAGAACATGTAGTAGTTAGTAGTTTCATTAGTCCTGGCAGGAGAATACACCAGGATAAAGTGGCCCTGTAGTAGTAGACCTGTCAGGTGAGTGCGACAGGTGGAAGTAATTGAAGTACAGTGGTGTGTTTAAAAAATATTAATGAAGAAGTTGCAGAAATACTAAGGTATTTTTGTGAACTGTTGCAGTGGTATCCTGACAAATTAAAATCGCTGAAACAAGTATTTTGTGAACTGTTGCAGAATCCTCTTGTTAGAGACATTTTTGTTTATCCCAATGATCTATGGAAGTATTCTTGGATCATGAAAAGAAGTTGCTTTCAACTCTTTATCACAAGTGGAAAGGTACAAACGTGTTGAACATTTTGAACTGTTGGTCGAGTTCAAGTTGGAACAAAACAAACTGATTTGGAACTTTGTTGCAAGATGGGATTTCCCAGGCTTTGAACACAACAGCTATTTCAGTTATATTTGTACTGCCATATTTTGTCTTGTTAAGTTGTTGTATGTACACGTGTGAGAGACAGAAAACATTTGTTAGAGTGTTTCCTTTTGTTAATTTTGATAGGAAGGGAAATCCTTGTTAGGGTAGGGATAGTGAGGCGTTTATACAACCTTTTGAGTTAATGAAATGGCATCGTTTGAAAAGTCTTCACAAAGTTGTCTGCCTTACATGCCTGACTCCTCACACTCCATACACAGTGATAACTAGTACCTGTGCACATTTTCACATATCGGCATCCAGTTCTCCTTGACAAGGTTGTCCCAGGGTACACTGTGTCTGCTACCCTTTTTTTCCCCAACGGCTGAATTAAGTATTAGACAAGTATGTGGACGCTTTGTTGATAGACTCACCATCTCAGAAGGCATATAAACAAGACATACAAAGGCTGCTGAATGCATTACTGGAAAAGGTGCACAAGACATCAAAGCAGAAATGTGAGCTGTTGAGACAAAGAGTGCATTATTTGGGTGACAACATTAAAAAAGGCCTCTGAGTAATAGCATCCTCCTGAAAGGAGGCAGTATATAAGATCCCAAAACATAAAACTGCATCTCAGCTGAGGGCTTTCCTAGGTGCAGCAGGGTAGCAGAGGAGTTTAGGTTATGCAGAGATTGTCAAACCCCTACAGCAGTGAACCAGAGCTAACAGCATAGAGCCATCACAGTGGACTCCAGAAGCTGAGGAGGCATTTGCAAAAATAAAGAACAATATAGCTGATGTTCCTGCATGAGGTCTCCTAAATTACAAGACATGATTTACCTTGCACTGTCATGACAGAAACAGATTTGCTTAATCTGTTCTCACCGAAAGACATGTTTTTCACATAGTATTCACAACAGGCCAGTGGCGTACTGTACTAAAGAACTACATCTATTCACAACTGAAATGCAACCTTGTTTGCTTGTGTTCAGTTAGGTCTGCCACACTTGCAGTAGAATAATGTCAGAATAGTGTACTGTGTTCCCCCTTAGATGTTGCAGTACTGCCTTCAGTAGTTTCCCTCATATTGAAACCTTAAAGCATCCATAGCATGCGCTAATACTTATGAAATCATTCATCATTCTTCTAAATTATTCCCAGTACTGAACAAAGCATCTCCTCTTCCCACTCCACAGGTTACTTCCGCACAGGTCACCTGCATGGTTGCAATCATATAGGCATTCAAAACTGGCTGCTAATAAATCTGTTAAAATGTACACGGATTCAAGGAATGCATCTGCCCATGACTTTGGTCAGATAAGGTGACAGAGACAATTCTTGACATTGTCCCCCCTGATTAAAAACAGTCAGTATGTGAAGGCACTCCTAGATGCCATTATGCTTCCTGAAAGAATTGCCATAATCAAGTGTGCTGCCCATCAGCCTTTGGATGATGTTGCTAGTTGCAGCAATTATTTTGCAAGTAAAACAGCAAAATGACCTGCTGCATCTGAATTGGAAGATGAGCACATTCTTCCTGTTAAAGTCAGTCCTGAATGCTCCCCATTTAAGACCTTATAGGAGTGGCACACATGCAAGTAAATGCACCCTCAAGTGAGACATTCTAAATCATACAAAGATTCTCGGTGGGGGGTATGACCAAGGTAGAGTAGTGGCACCAAACATACTACAGTCATATCTTGTTAGGATGTACCATGGCCGAGTTCTTATGGGAAATGAAGGGATAAACAAACACTGGTTTGCCCCTGATCTCTCAAATATGGATCAGGAATACTGTAAACATTGTATTATATGCCTCCAGAATAGTCATGGGGTGACTGTTCCTGAAACCCAGGGAGCACACACTCCACCTTATGGCCCGTTCATCAATTGCCAGATTGAATTTCTTCATCTCTCCTGCTGCAATAATGTGTGGTATCTCCTTTTGATCCTGGGGGTGTCACTGAGTGGGTTGAGGTATGCCACTGCCAGAGGGCTCATTTTGTGACTAGTTAACATTTTTGCGAGAGACTTGGTACTTGGGTTTGGTAAATCTATCAGCATTGACAGCGAACAGAGGTCACATTTTGTGAATAATGTAGTAAAGGCCTTCTTAGCAGGCCTGAATATGTATCATACCCTACATTGCCCACACCATCCTTAGTCAATAGGGGTGGTGGATAGCATGGGTCGGTGTAAAAAAGAACAACTTAGCTAAGATCTGTCATTAAATGGGCCTGAAGTGGCATTACACCCTGCCCATTGTATTGTTCATTATCAGAAGCACTCTGAAATATTTTGGTGTTAGCCTACATTTGACTGATCATAATTTACTAGAATATGTTAAAATGCGCTGCCTAAGTAACCAGCTGAGGCCTGTCAGTCCCTCCAGCCAAGCTATTATATCTTAGTGAAGCTACATTAGATGAAGTCTGCTTTGTTTTCACGATGAAGGGGCCTTAGCAAACTCTGCTATTAACATCTGTGAACACCGTGGATGGGACCAAGTGACCCACTGTTAAAGGAATGCACCATCAACAAGCTGAAACAAAAGAAGACATGTTTGATCTGCATATCTCAGCTATGTTAGCCTTTTTGCTGATTACCAGTCTTTCTCAGGTCTTTTCACCTGAACAAATATAAAGCAATCATTTTTAACGTATGGTGACAACAGCTGAGGTGATATCTTGAAAGAAGGTACATTGTTCACTGTCAGGGGGAAAGTGTGATTTCATGGGTAGTTGAACATGTTGTGAGAATATGTTGTTCAGTTTAATCCCAAGACCAGCCAAGTATCTTCCAGGTGTTTTTCCTTACCCTTCTGAAGGCCTTCCAAAGCGATCCTCTAACAAGGACTATGTTGGTGCCCTAAATGCTGAGTCCTAGCCCAAATGTGCCAGAAAGGAAAATGACAACTGCCACTGCGTCCACCCCTGTGTCACGCTCTTACCTTTGATCCTCTGCAGGAACGCTAAGAGCCCACCGCTTCCTTCATCAGGTCATCCAAACTGGTTGATGCAGAGTTATGGAAGACCCAATGAAGTGAATGGGGAATATTGGGTTAATGCTGCTCCTTAATTGCTTCCTTGGTCTTCCCTGGGTCTTGCGTGATGTGATGGCATCTGCAATGGAAAAGATACTAGTGAGCTATACCCTTTTAGTAATCCCCACCGGTTTCCTGCCTGCCCCTCCAAATTGGCTCATACCTTAATGTGTGTTGAATGGCGACGTGGAGGCAGTTATAAATCTCCTCCAATCAGTTTACTTCACTGGTTGGACCAAAATGTAGTCCTGCTACTTTAGGATTTCTGGATGTTTTTGTCTTTTGAAGGCTATGTAGTTCAATATAGTTCAATATCTCTTTCTCTTAAACACTTTTATAATGGTTTCTTGTGGTATCTGCTGGGCTTTCTTACTTTACTCGTCTTTTTTTTCGATTACAGGCACTGCAACGAGGAGATAGCATTGGCGGTATGCAGATAACTGTGTAGTAAGTGGCTGCAAGTCTAATCAGAATGTGACGTACAAATTCGCTACTTTAACACTGAGACAAAAGTAGCATAGAAATAGTGAGTGGTTGCAGTAAATAATTTCCTTTGATTGCCTGAGTTGCACGCGGGGCTGCAGTGTGCAAAAATGCTGATGAATGAGAACAAAGCCATGCATCTATGTTCAATTCTTTGTGTGAGGGACTGTGGTAAGTAATGTCCTTTGATTATCTAGTTGTGCGTGGGGCCATAATGAGTGGAAATGCAGACGAGTGAGAACAAGCTGCAGCAAAATAAATGTTATCTTCAGTGTTTCTCTACAGTTGGTGATGGGCGGCTGGAGAGCGGGTCCTGTCTTCTAATATGGAGAGCAGACAATTGCGAAATAATGTAGTGGGAGAAAAGCAAAAGCACTTGTCTGAACATGGTAGGTCATCAGAGCTCACTGATGCTGGTGCCTTCTGAGTGACAAATAATGCCAAGTAAGTTGAACAACTACGTGGGGTTTCAATAGCATTGGGTCCCAAGGTGGCTGTCCAAGAGTGTGGTGAGAAGATGCCTTTTCTACCAAATGTGTGAGTATGACTCTCAGCTACTTGCAGCAATCGCAAGGTGGAGCCCTGAGAACCTGCTCCAGAAGTGTAGCCTGAACTGTCCCATGCCTCAGATTAAATGTGCTATTCCTATTGTGATTTACAATCTGGAATGGATATCTTGAAGACTATCTTCTTATTCTGCTAAATGACAAACACAACAGTGGTGGTGAGAGAAAGGGTTCAGAGCACAAATGGAAGTGAAAATACTGATGTAGTATCCTTGCCTAGAGGGTTTCACAGGGTTGTTGTACTGGGCAAGTGCAGAATAGTAGATCAGAGTGTAAAACTAGGGTAAGATTTTAACAATTTAATAGAACTATATTGTGGAAGGAAGAAACGGGAACTACCCAATCATGTCTGGTATATGGGTAATATTGCCCTTGTAGCTTGGTGTATATATCAAGGCAACATCTAGCTGGCTATTTGAGCCAATTACAATGAGCACCCTGACTTATCTCTGGGGAGCAGCTTTTCAACACAAATACAAATATAGGGAAGCTTCACATTATCAAAACTCTCAATACATGCACAAGAAATGCTGCACTAATACAGCTGATAAACAGAAGTATTCTCTGAGTGGAAACTTCAGTTTGACATTGCATGTGAAGAACTGAACACTGCACTCCTGAGCATCCATGAAGAAGTGAAGCAGAACAGCTGGCAGAGAATCCTGGTGCGCGATTCAGGGAATCCAGAAAAACCTATGGTCTTGGTAACACTTCTGGCAGTACAGTGGATGGAACAGTGGATTCCTGAGAATGCACTTAAAGTTGAAGGTTCCCTTAAGAGTCGCCTGGTACCATACAACTAGAATCACTCCTGGATGGCTGGCACATTTCGAATGGGACTAGGTAACCCACCGGGAAGAATGGGAGGTAAAACCACAGAGAAGTATTGGAGGGCTCTTGCATCATGGCTCGTTGTCAGTTCTACTTGAAGATGTTGACCCCTGAAATGCCCTCAGTTGCAATGTCTTAATAGGTTAGGGAAGGTCAGGTGGTATTGCTGGGTAACAGAATGTGTTGGGAATTAAAGGCAACCCGTTTATCACTAAAGGGCAGGCACTTGTTTCAGGGAGAAGCCATTTAGTAAACAATATATTTTCAGTTCCTGCAACTGACATTTATTTTCATTTGCAGAGAGGTGCGTGACAGTTTAATGGGTTTTGGCCAGCAGTAGAAATGAAGAAGGTAAGTTGCTACAACGAATTACTAAAAGGATGGCCTGAGATAGTAGCAAGAAGGTCAAATATCTAGAAACGTTAATTCCACAGGTAAAGAAAATAACAGACATAGAGAGATATTTAGCGGTATTAGAGGTGAGAACTCTAGATGATATCATATGTTCCATGAGCACTGAAACCTCTGAACAACCCTATCTCACAAAAATGGCTTCTTGTTTTACTCACAGCTATCTTTGATGCTGCTATAGGTGACACTTCAGAAGTTAAGAAGTAGTCATCAATGCAGAACCCTCAATCTCCACCAAGCACAGTGCTACTGAAAATGTATAGCCATCCTTTGTTCTTCTAGAGACACTTCAGTGAAAGATACAGTGGCCAATACAGGTTTTTAACAAGAATGAATAAAGTTAAGCTTGTTTTGATTGTATTTTGGAGCCAATTGTATTTTGCCTGGTTGCTACAAATCTCAAAGGCTGTACGTTGTGGAAACATATTGTTGCTTTGAAGAATTAGTAAATAAATGAATAAATAATGGAGCAAAAGTAGCAAGAAGGGATTGGTTTTTGTTATTTTCAAGAACAATGATATCTGGTATTGCCAAGAACATCAACCTTTGTTCAGGAACCCTTACCAATCATTACTTTACTTTTCTCTAGCTGAATTGTCTTAGGCGAATTCCTCATTGCCCAATTGGCACAGACTTGCTCACCATGAATTTAGCAGCACATGTGCATCACACCGCTGACCTTGAGATTCCTTTCTGCTTAATGACGATGTTTCAAGACCGTTGAACTGAGGCCAATGGATTGCATCGGCATAGGCCGTTCAGAACAATGGATGGTTCATCACGAAGGAATGTTGTCAAGCAAGTGTAAGCCCCATGCCCAATCCACCACAGTTTTACTGATGATTTATACCCATCCTTTGTACTCAGAGACACTACAGAGAAAGGTGACATGGCTAATAAAAGTTTTAACAAGAATGAATTTGCTTGGTTTCTAACATTGCAACATTTGCTTGGATTGTATTTTAGAGCTTATTTTAGAGTGAAAATGAATGGCCTGGTTCCTGCAAATCCCAAAGGCTGCACTATATGAAAACATATTTTTTGCTTTGAGGAATTAGTCTATATATATATATAAAAGTGAAAATGTGTCGGTGGCAGGATTTGTGGTGAAGCTTTGTTCCTTATACAATTCCACACTGGCACACAAATCCCCGTTTTGCACGCAAATAATTCCATGAATCAGGGCCATTGTCGTTCTTAATATTGGACACATAAGTCTCTGTTCAAACTTTATAACTAGAACTCCTAAAGACGTATTTGTTTTGTTGTTGTGTGAGAATAAAGAGTTTCACCTTTCTCTTGAATTATATCAGTAACGGCTTCAAGTAGATAAATTGCACATATAGGTCACAAGTGTAGATCTTGGAATGCTTGTTGTTTTCAACAGGTTAACTAAAAACTTAATGATGAAACATTTTAATTGACGTTGCTTCTTGTGATCCTGTATTGGAACCACATTTCTGTTGGTTGATCTGTCCACCTTGTATATTTTTTTGTGGTGGGTTTTCATTTAGAAATGGAACTTTGTTACGTAACAGTAATTGCATGCATTCTTTTGGGAAAAGGGGGACACTATCAAATTATAAGTGTTGTGAATACATTCTCTTCATGTTAACATGTTCTATGCTAGATTTTATGATTCTGAGTGTATGGCATAAAAGTTGAATTAGCTATATATGTTGCTTGTTGTTCTTTCTTTTTGCCTGCATTCAGATGGACCTTTCTTGGATTGTTTGAGAAATATGGAAACATTGCTTACAATATACATTTATTAGCATTCACATTATTTGTTGATTGGAGGAATGAGTAATACATATTGTGATGAAGACTTGGATATAAAGATTTTGCAACATACATTTGTTGGATGGAGTAGGAGGAGTTAGATTTTTAGCATGACATTTGTTTAATATGTTCAATGAAGCAACTCATGCATATTTATCACCTGTCTTCTATTCAATAAACAAACCATATGTGATGAACGCAGCATTCCTAAGCACAGTTTGGGTGAGATTTGAATGTATTTTTCTTCAACAGTGAAATGTAACGAAATATACCAAATCTACACCTGTTTTACACCATTTTACAGATGACTGTGCAACGACGCCTGTCTCATCACTGTATCAGAGCTACGCAGATAAATTAGTAATCGATGTCTTAGATATTTGGATACGAATAAAAAAATTAAGTTTGTCTAAAGCACCTGGTCCCAATGGAATATCGAATTCAACCATCAAAGCCCACCCAGATCTATGGTCTGAGGTCTTGCTTGTAATTTATTTCGAAACATAGCTCGAATAGGCTCTAGACCTTCATCATGGAAACAATCCATATTGATACCTACTTTCAAAAAAAGAGATCAGACTAAACCAACCAATTATAGATCTTGGTTACTATTAGACACATCTGGTAAAATATATGCCAGACTGTAGCTTAGAGACCTGACAAAATGGCTAAAGGCAAAGAATATGCTGGACCCCCACCAATCGGGATTTGTTAGTGGAATAGGCACGGCACCTAACTTACTCATTCTATCAGCATTAAAAAAAGAAGCAATAGCAATCAAGCAACCATTATATATAGTTTCCTGTGATTTCAGATAAGCTTTGACTCAATATCCCGGCCGTTATTATGGGAAAAGTTGACATTAGCAGGCTGTCCACCATACATACTGAATCTATTATAAAAATGTTATAGCAAAACATCTATTTGAAAAAAGATAAACAACAAAGGCCTAATTTCTCCCTCCATCAACACACATTTTGGCCTTAAACAAGGCTGTGGTCTTGCATCCACCTTGTTTAACTTGTACATCAAAGATATAATGAAAAACCTTGGTGCAGTGAGAAATTTCATACCAAAATTGACCAAACACCTTATAGCATGGCTGCTTTATGCTTATAATTTGATTTTAATGGGCCAAACCCTGACTGGTCTACAAAGACTACTGTGCGCATTGGAAGTGTATGCTTTAGAGAATAAATTAAAGATACATATTCTCAAATCTAACATGTTGAAGATAGAGTCCATGAAAAACAATACAAAACCAAGCTTTAATTGGACTATTAGCAAATGTGTCTACCAATCGTACATGAATACAAACATTTGGGTGGAAATGTAAATGATTATAAAATAGATGCCCCGTACAAAGCTGAAATGAAACTCAAAATGATAACCTTATGCTCTCAAGCAACTTTGGTCCACCATAAATATGGTAAATATTCTTGTCTGCCAGCTTTAATATTTTATATACAAAAAGTAATTCCCACAATAAACTATGGTGCACATTCTAAATTTTCCAAAAACTATACTAATTGGATCTATTTGGAGGGATTATTTTGGCAAAAAATTATACCAGTGCCCAAGTGTTTCCCCATTGCAGTCATATTATATGCATTGGGGCTAATAGCACTGAAGGCTGTTGTGGAGTGGAACGAGCTGTTACTTTACAGGAAGTGCCTAATGAAGGAAGAGTTCAAAACAATTGTCATACAATTTTATAATGCAAGTCTTTGGAAGAGCCCCCAAAGGTAGAATAAGTACCTGGAAATATGTTTGCATTGAAAACATGGAGAAAGCTAACATAGATGAATCCAAACTGATAATGAATCCAGAACGAGCTATGCGGAAATTGTGGTATAATGATTGGAAAGATACAGAGATCACATACAAAAAAATAAAACATTTTAAACATGGGAAATGTATACCAAAATTAATCAATCAGATTCTTAAATATCTGCAAAGATTCCCAAATACTTCATATCGATCACAAATAATGAGATTACTGCTCAATTTATGGCCTACGAGAGCTGTAACAGCAGCAAGATTTAAAGAGTGCAATATCACAACTGTATTCAGGTTCTAGTTTAGTCCACCTGATAGTACAGTCTCAAGCACTGTCGAAATTAAGGAAAGAGCACTTTCACAAATGTCTCCATATGTATTGCACTTTAACACCTAATAAAATGTGGTCTCTGATTCTGAATGCACAACATGTATCCTTAAATATAGCAACTATCAACTTTTTTCTGAAATTGCAATGGTGATAAGTAGAAGGTATGCCCAAATTTAACTTGACACAAGATAATTAAATGATCAGAAGAGAGTAATGCACAGTCTGCACAGCTTGAATGTTTTAAATGCAGGCCCAGGAAGAAGTAGAATCAAGTATTGTAATCACACTATATAAAAGAAATACACTAACTTGAGCTATATAACTAGATGTGATTTCATGCTCTATGTTTTATATTTTGCGCCTCATTACGACCCAGGCGTTAAGGAGTTAATAGCGCCGTAAAAGGTTGCGGCGCCGTTAACACCTTAACGCCTTACTACGAGGTCCCTTTGCGGCTCCCGACATTAACGGCTGTTCTGTACCAGCCGTTAAGGTAGGGACCCGCAAAGAGACCTTGAAGTTAATTATGGTACCACAATTTGCCGTAATTACCGCCTTCCCCATTCCCATTAAGCCCTATGGGGCAAAAATGGGAATGGGGAAGGGCCAATGGTAAATGGGGAATTACCGCCCCGCCAACCTTGGAATGGGGTGGTAATTCTCCATTTCACCATGGCGGATTCGGTAAGTTACCGGCGTTAACGCCAGGGTCGTAATGAGGCCCTTTGTGTTTTATGTGAAAAGGTGTTTTTAGATTTTGTGAAAACATTTTGTGAAAATGAATTATTTTAAATGCATTTATATTTGAAAAATTATAATCACAATTATAAAAAATATAAAAAGAAAGAATACACCAAATGTATAACAAAAAATAATTATTAAACTGCCAGGGGTTACAATGATATGATATGATAGGTTATTTATAATGCTCTTAATACCCATAGGTTTATAAGCGCGGACCTGGGGATCGAACCCGTGGTGCTCCATGTCATCTTGCTTCTAAGGTAAGCACGTTGCCCCTGAGCTATCCTCCCGAGACAACATTTTCATTGACTCTATTTTTACAAAACGTCTTTTGAGGAATTTCACACAATATATGCAGTTCAGAATAGACATTTCTCTTTCGATGCAGTATGCCACCACAACAGATAGGATAGTTCTAAGTGTCAGCAGACTATATAATAAGTGTGATCCATGGTAGCGCCACAAAATTATTCTGTTCTACTCTTTCTGATTGAATGTCTCTACTTACCAACCATTGACTCCTTTCACGCAGCTTCCCAATAATCTACCAAAGAAATTTAAAAAAGCACTTGAGAAGACTTTCAACCTCAGATCAATAGTTCAGTTCAGATGCATCTTTCAACAACTGTGATAATATGTTAGTTACAACAACAAAGAGCAATAGTATAGCATTAACATAGAATTTGCTTTTAAATATATCAGCACTCAATGATCTAACTATCAATACATACTATCTCTGCACACCTATACATTTTCGTAATAAAGAAACAAATGGCCTTACAAATCTGGGAACATTATGCAGGTCTACTATCCCACAGATGTTTGGAAACATAATATAGACAACAAGTACATTCACAGCCAAATATCTTGAGAACAGCATATATTACAATCGAAATATAACATGTGGTTGTTTTAAATATACAATAAAAGCCTGTAAATTGGGTGTGTTAATGTCTATCTGCATACTAACCCCATATTAACTTCTGTGAAAGAAAGCTGTTCTCATGAAAAATATTCTGCATGTTATTCTAGTACGTAAGTGAAAACTATTCATCTAGTGTTTAACTGCAACCTTTGACCGCTATACTCCCTGAAATAAGAATTTCCTGTCTGTTGTTTACAAATGCACTTCTTTTGCTATTTCTTCAGGAAACTGAAACAAATAGAGTCAATGGGCCTCATTACAACCCTGGCGCTAAGTGTTTAACAGCGCTGTAAAAGGCTGCAGCGCCGTTAAACACTACGAGGTCCCTTTGCGGGACCCGACCTGAATGGCTGGTCTAGACCAGCCGTTAAAGTAGGGACCCGCAAAGGGACCTTGGTGCAGTTTGCGGTACCGTACTTAGCACCTTCCCCATTCCCATAGAGCCCTATGGGGCGAAAATGGGAATGGGTAAGGGCCATGGTTCAATGGGGAATTACCGCCCCGCCAACCTTGGAATGGGGTGGTAATTCCCCATTGAACCATGGCGGACCCTTTACAACACCGGCACCAACCATGGTGCTAATAGCGCCATGGTTTAGCTCCAGTGTTGTAATGAGGGCCAATGAAAATGTTGTCAACATCTCAAGATAAGCTATATCATTACCATCTTCACCCCTGCCTTTCATGAATGTCTCCTGACCTTGAATGGGTGGATATTCCTAACTGCATTTCTCACAAGGCCATTTTTACTAATCACGTTTTTTTTTAGATTTGGGATAAGTTTCATGCTTGTTTTTTGTTTTGTTTTGGGCTGTTAGGTGTCGCTTGTGACACCTATAAGCCTGAACTATTGCAATTGAGTACAGCTAGAGAGTTATGGCATATGAAGAGGTACACACAGGAATGGCATATGAGGAGAGACATGCAGTCTGTATGTGTTATTTGGTTATGAGCCAACCCATTGAATGCCCATGGGCATGCTAATCCCTATGGCCATTCCCACCAATTCTATGGCCATTCCCACCAATATCTGCCTCTCTCCACCCAAAACTCCTCTTCATGGAAAATCTTTGAGCTCACTTTAATCAAGCCTTGCCATCAGACTTTGCACTTGAAGCGTCTTCCAGGGTTTTTTCAAAGCAGTCTTCTGAGATTTAATGAGTTAATTGGAGTTGTAAATAAGCTTCTGGTGTAAAATAATGTCTCATAGGCACTCTGTGTGTCCTTCACTGAAGTCCTGTTAAAAAGCCCAAACGACCAAGGGCCTGGGGAGCATCTGCTGTATGGAATAGGTAACATTCAGACCAAATGTTGGAGGAATACACAGTGGACATATTATTTCCACTCTGTGGCCCTCCTCTGCATTGTCACTGATTCAAATGTGGCAACATGTTACATGGAGCTCTAACATCATTACTCCTACATTTAACCATACATGACAACATTTTCATTACGTTCTGGAGACAATAGTCCAAGTCCTGGTTTTAACTTTCTAGTCTCAGACATGTAGTTTATAAAAGGGAAAACCAGACTACAAGCCCCAGAATGCAAAGTTTAAACCTGGACTGCATTAAAGTCTCTGGAATGATTTGCACAATGTTGACATGCATGTTAACGCACCACACGCATTTAAATTTGGCAGTGTGCACTTTAAATCGAGAGTCAAACAGCTTTTGTAAAGCACTGCAGCAGCCGGATAAAAGACAGCAGTGTTTGACCATTCCTGCTTTACTGTAAGGCATGTAGTTATCTGCTGGAAGAGCCACCTTAAACCTGGGGATGATCACTTTTCATCTTGTTTCTCCTTTCGTTATTGCAACCATAGTGGCTGTCTTGAAACACTGTCCTTGTGTGTAGCAAGCTTCTGAACAGGGGTGATCAAGAGGAGACTGATGTGCACAAGGCTTCCCAGCATGCTCTTGAAGACTAGTTGTAGAGTTTAATGCAGGACTAAGGTTCGTAAAACCCTAACAAAGTTTATTTTCTTGTTGATGCTTTGCTTACATCTACACCCTCCTATTCCTGCTTGCCTATTTCGTTACTGCAGGCATTCGAGTTTTGCACGTTCAGGTAAGTGTAGGATTGTATGTATGTGCTCAATTATCACCTCTTGTCTGCAGGTCTTTTATACTTTCTGTTTTACTATCATGTGTGTGTATCCAGGAAACATACCCCCTTCCATATATAGGGGATGGTAAACCAGCCCTGTTTTTTTTCATTCTGAGAGTTCTAGTACCAGATATGGGGAAATCCAGAACTACACAGACCAGAATGCAAAGTAAAAAAAAAAGACTCTCACAAATCCAAAATGGAATGGGGCATGTACGATCGTGGGATTAACATACCATCCATTTTCAGCATATATTGTCTTGTTTGGTTGGTGCTCTACCTACTTGAGGAAAAAGCAAGTTACAGAAGAAAAACAACCTAGACCTCCTATGTTTCGTGTGTTACACACCCACATTTTGTATTTTCTTTTTTGCTACAAAAACTACAGATTTTGTTGAAACAAATAACCATATACTTTGGTTGTATCAGTCAGGAAAAGAAACAAGTGTGCCTTTTTCATTGGCTACAGTGCCTCACAGATTCAACTATTGTGCAGAGAAAAAAATATTGTCCTGGAGGTGGCATGATTATCAGATGTGTATGGACGGCACTCAATATCAAGGAATTAGGAATTAACTCCTATTCACTCTTGTAAAGCCCAGATTGACTGATAGCACATAGTTATGAAGAACTCACAACCATGTTGGTTACTTTGTTATCATTTTTTTTTCAGAATTTGTAAGCTGAGTTCACTCATTTCATGTGGCAGCTGCTATGGTGTCTGGGACCAGATCCAGCTGGTTGGGTGAAACGTGCTTGTGCTGCTTTGCATCACCTGCAGCGCAGGGGGTGGCATAGAGTTCAATTATGACCCAATAGAATGCCTGGGGGTGAGAGTTCACATATGACCAAAGCCAGAGCTTACCTGATACATTTGTTCCCAGATTGTGCAGCTGGAAAAACGCAATCACATCTGTAGTATTGGCATATATGCAAACATTCCCCAGTCTATTCGGCAAATGATTATCCTGTCCTGTTTTTACTTGGCAGTATGTGTCTGTTGTAGTCCTAAATTTCCCCATTGTAGATTCTGGTCTACAAGTCCCAGAATGCAAAGTAAAAACAGAACTGGATTAGCAACTCCCGAATTGAATGAGCCATGTGGACATGTATGTGTCCCACTGTCTAGCGATCCCCAGATTTAAATTGCAAAAAGCAGGGGGCTCAAGTTTCCCCGTCTTAGCTTCCAAGTTATGGAACTCCCTCCCTGTTTCAATTAGAGCGGAAGACTCTTTCAATACCTTCAAAGCCAATACTAGATCTTGGCTTTTCAACCAGCTTTAAGGCCGGCTTCGCGCCTCTTCCCGACCTACCCTGACTTGCCGACCGCTACTATCACCTATCGGCACTGAAACTACTGTACATATGTATATAATATCCTCTTGCAAATGTATATAATGATTCTTTGCTAGACTTGCATATCGGAACCCATGTGTAATGATTCTCTGTTATACCTGCATATCTGTAACCTTGTACAAATTGCGCCCTGATGCCTCCGGGCCTGTTGGTTCGCGCGTTATAAATAAATAAAATACAAATAAAATACAAAATGTGTGTACTGATTACCGGAAATCTTTGTGATTCTGACTCCACTTTGCCAGACGTAGGCAGTGTAGTACAAACCACTGGCATTAAGTCCTTTTGTGCAATTTGTTCAGTTGAACGAAAGCTAAAACTCCCAGGAAGTATTTAACAAATGCAAAGTCATCTACTAGAATTGTCGTGTCAGGGGACCTGGAGTCATTTCTTCACCCTTCCCAAAACTAGTAGTTCAAGTATTGGCAAACTACTCATATGTCATGTTATATGTCCTCTATCGAGCACTCCTCTGCAATTGGCATGGCTTTGAGGCACTTTGACCAGTCTGTGTATGTCAGTTTGCACAGTTCTGGGTTTCTAAAGGATTTTATGTAGCCTGCCATTGCACAATAAATATCATTCAGTAAGGCATGGTATAGTGATAAACCATTACACTTTTATATTTTGAAGACAAGAACATTTCACAATACTATTGCCTGTCATGAGATCTAGCCAGCTATCAATTATTGGTATCTGTCTGCATGTTAGTACTGATGTTGCTTTATGGTGTGTGGTTGCGATGTGGTTGAAATGTCAGCAATTAATGACAGAATCTGGCCCAGAATACATGCAATGGAATAGTCACTCGAGAAAGCATTACATAGTGTAAAATGGTTTATCAAGGCATATCATGGCATATCACGACGCAGTAAGGAAACACATTGTGTGATATATTTTTTACATCAATGAATGAGCACTGACATTGTTACAGCATAGCATTGCATGCAGATTAGCATGACACTTCAACAACAAAGTGGTCAATTTTTGATATCTCACAGAATATAAATACAGCTATGCATGGTTGCACTGTAGAGTGAAATTGCCAATATACTGATCAGTGCATGTTTTGTTGCTCTATATTGTGACACCATGCAAGGTTGAATGTTGCCTTTGTTGAGTGTCAATATGTTGTGGTGGGCTGTTGGAAGGAGGAGCATTTAAAATTTGAAAAAGTCTGAGGAGCGGAGTGGAGTGAGAGTGGATGCAGTCTGTGCAGTCCGTGTCCTGCTGTCGGCTGGCGCTGGCCAGGAGCCCTTCTACAATCCACTCCCCAGGTAAAGCCTCCTCAACTGTTTAAACTTAGAAATCCGCTAGTGGCAGGTGGGCGGTCTGCCTAAGTTTCCTGTGTACGCTTGCTGTGATTCCTGGCGCTGGCAATGGTGCAGTCCCTTAGACCGCATTAGACAGCATTAAATTACACCTATTTGACCTGAAACTGCATTGTGAGCATGGGGGCTTGTCGGGTATCGGTGTGGCGACTGTGGGCTTCCGGCTTTGAGCCGCACAAATTGTTGACTGTCCGTATTTGTGGAGTAGGACTTAACAGTGCCCCCATTATCCGGCGGACGACTGTGTTGCAGGTAACTGCCATTTTGGAGCTGCGGATACACGGAGTTCAAGGAGTTCAAGGATTGTTATAACTGCCAAAAGACCCTAATTAGGCCCTTGGGTGCTGGCAAGGCTTTCTAGAAACCAAAATAAGGGAAAACCTCCTACTGGCTAACTGTCATTAGGAAGATAGAAGCGGCCATGAAGCTGCAGAGTAATCCAATCCAGGATGACCTCAGAGCCCCAGAATGGGAGGAGCCCAAAACGGCCAGTAGTCCCCTTGCTATTAGAATAGAGGGGCCCCTTGAAGTTATCAGGGGGGATCTGCTATCAATTGCTGGGAAACAGCAGGTACAAGTGCAAGTCCATGCAGAATCCTCCCTTTTTACACCCGTAAGAGCTTATGGAGTGCAGGAAGACAAACCCACTTTGGCAGAAAATTGGAAAAGAGGGTTGGAATTCACAATTACAACAACAAAAAATACAACAAAAAAAATAGAAGAACAATTTAGTGAAAAATGACTGCCAAGTGAAGTGGATCCTAATAGGGACAAGGACTGCATGTCAAGTTCCAACAAAAGACCTAGAGGAAACAGCTGTTCTGCGGGGATACTATTGAACCTGGATACAAGTGAACAATTGCCAGGAAAGCTGGACCTCTCTGGCACAGAAAAAAATCAAGAACTGCTAAATATTGGTCAGAAAGGAGTCTTGGCAGAAGCACAAATATATTTAGACATAAGGGATCATCAAGCAGAATTAGTCCAAGTTGGGGCACATTCAAATGAAAATACTCTGAGTGCACTCAACTATGTGTTAAACTCGCTTGTCTCTGCTTTGAACTGCTAAAGGGAGAAGTCCAGTTGCAAACTGGCTCCCTTTTGGAATTGAAGAAGGAGGTAGCCTCACTGGATGGGGTCGTGGTTGGTTGCTGCAATGCCATCAATATAAATGTCATGGAAAAATTGCAGGAGCTGAAGCTCGAATCAGTTAAACAAGGTCTGGACCTTTCAGCAATCCAAAGGTCCCTGGCAGCCAAAAACAAACTAGAGGAGGCAGACAGGGTGGTGACAAAAGACCTACTGAGACAATTGCAAATATTGAATTAAACAAAAAAACAGCTATGGGCCAAAAGGAACCAGAGGAGGTGGAAAACTCACAGATGGACGACACTCCTCTCTCTGAGTCTGTATTGGAGGAGTTTTGGAGACTGGCCAATGTTGGGGAAGGTCTTCAAGATGAAGAGCCAGTAGAAAAATGTCCACTGGTTAACTCCCCAAACCAAAAGGAAAATCATGTAGAGGAGGAAAAAGAAGCCTGTCTGCAAAGCGCTCCTCTAGGTGGAAAAAACAGAGAAAGAGGGAAGCAAGGAGGAAGAAAAGACTAAAAGGAAAAGTAGTCCAAAAAAACCATGAAAAAAAATTAAAGAACCAAATGAAAGCAAAAAATAAGAACTCGGATACTAATTCATTCCTGAAGAAAACAGTCAACATAAAAACACCAACAGTAGAGGAGGATCAGGAGATCGCTGAGCCAGACTTAATCAACAGTTCACATGAAGAAATGGAAACAAAAAGAAAGAAAGAAGAACAAGAGAAGGCTTCCAAGGAAGTCGTAGAAGGGGGAAGAAAAATTGGTACAAAAAGAAAAGAGGTCAAGACTACCACGACTTCGAGAGGCTCACAAACAAAAAAGTGATGAACAAGCAGGCCACGGATATAGCCTTAGTAAACCAAAAGGGTGCCCTCAAAATAGCCCCTATATTCCTTAAGGCCAGGTAAAAATGGGGGTAATGATACAACCAGTTAAGAATGTTATCCTTGGAGAAGCAAGATTAAAACAAAAGATTGCCCCTATTTTTTTGAAAAGGCCACAAGCTCAAACACAGAAAAAATCCCACATCAGGTGGAAGAAATAAATGTGGGGTAAGGTAAATAGAGGAGTCTGGGAGAAACCGGGTTTGGAGTGGAAAAACTCAGAGAGCCGGATGAGAAATTGAGTCCAGACACTGCTACTTCATTTACAGAGGCAAAACTGGTTATGTAAGAGTGTAAAGAAATCCTAACTGGATCTCGTTTTCTGATGCCGATTATTTGGTTAACACTTACTACAAATAAAAATCACGCTAAATTTCGAAACCGTGGGGCAATCCTCTCAGTGTTACAAAAAAGTACAGAAGGCCTGATTATGACCCTGGCGGAACGGGTTAATGGGTGTCACAAAAGGATGCGGACCCGTTAAAGTCGTTCTGCCACATTACGAGGTCCCCTCGCGGGACCCGGTAAGCACGCCTGGTAAAACCAGGCGTGCTTACCGGGTCCCGCGAGGGGAAGAGGGAGCAAACAACGGGCCACTCGTAATCGGCCCGTTGTTTGCTCCCTCTCCCATTCCCATTCAGCCATATGGGGGCTGAAATGGGAATGGGGAAGGGCCGGGTCCGGGTCCTTGGAGGGAGGAATTACCGGGCCCTCCGAACTCGGAATGGCCCGGTAATTCTTCATTCTGGGAACCCGGACCTGGATGCGATTTCGCGGCATGGCTACCGTCGAGGTCGTAATGAGGCCCAGAGTCTCTTCCTAATTAAAAGCAAATATATAGAGTCTGTAAGATTTCCAGACCCAAACAATCCCCTGATGGCAAGAGAGGTGTTTGTGGCAATTGAGGAAGCAAAAATGGACCTGAAGAAATTGAACTTGCTAGTATCAAAAAATCAACCTGATCTTTTGCAGCTGACAGGTCTAGATGGTGGAAAGAATGTGCAACGACAGGGTGGGGGTATTTGTCAGCAAACCCTGGCTCTGAAATCTGTTGGTGCTGGCAACTCTCCGAAAGACATCAACAGGGACAACACCTTGGCACTATTACCGAGCATTCTAACTGAAGTCCTTCAGAAATTTGGTCTAGGCCCACAACACCTTTGAAAATGAAGAGCTAAACGTTATTTGCTGGAACACACAGGGGCTCAATAACTGTACATCAAGGGCAATGAAGAATTATCTCTTTGGGGTAGGGGGTGACCTCTTGTTGCAGGAGACATGGTTAATTAACCAAATTGCAGTAGAGGGCTACCATATAGAGGTACATGGGCCATCCAGAAAGCAAGAGGGGGGCCAAGTGTGGGACTGCTCATTGCTTTTAAAAACTCTAAATTTAAAGATGTCATCATTGCACACTCTAATATACAGGGCTTGCAAATATGCAAACCAACACTAAGAAATAGCGAATGTGATCGGGTGATGATTTTTTTGTAATGTCTATTGGAATCCCGCAAGTGTAGAGCTTGTGTGTTTCTGGATAAGCTTGCTAAATCTTTGGGTGATATGAAAACAGCATTCCCAGCGGCAGATATCATTCTGGGGGGCGATCTGAATGCACAATGTGCTCTCAAGAGACCAAACAAAATCAATTGGGAGGAGAATTACTAAAAATGGTCACCAAAACATGTCCACCGGCATGTCTATGACGAGGAAACTATGGCAAAGAAAAAAGAACTTAATATGAACCTGAGAATGGTAAAAAAAATCCATACAAAGGAACAAAAAAAGGTGGAAATAAGACTCTTAAAATATTCCTATAAATGGTGGTCCGTGGCCAGGAATATAAAAAGATACCCACAAGATGGGGAATATGTCCTAGAACTACTTTGCAAAGAGAGATGCAAAGAGATGCAAAGGGTTTTTGGCACACAATGTAATTTGGTTTCTGAGAAAGAATGGATCAAGTACATACGTTCAGTCTTTGGTAAACCCAAAAAAACAATTTGCCATTATAATCCATAGACCAACTGGCATCTTGATTTCAATGTCTCAGATATTGAGGAACTTATTCTGAAGGGTTCTTCCTCGAAAGCGGCAGGACCAAATGGTTTGACCTATCAGGTCCTGAAAAATAGTCTGGGCTTGTGGGCAAAATTGCCTAATTAGCACTTCAGGGAGATTCTAGTGAAGAAGCAACTGTCTACCTCATGGCGAACTGCTACGGTTATCCCGCTGTTCAAGGGGGGTGATAGGGAACTGGCAACCAACTACCGGCCTATCACCCTCCTAGACATTGACAGCAAGAGTTTTATGAAAATCTTGTTGGGGGAAGTGGAATCATGGGAAAAAAGAGTTGGGATGTTGTCTAAGTGTCAAACAGGCTTCAGGAGTGGGATGTCAACTGCAGTAAATAGTATGGGGTTGAACGTTCTGAGTGAAAAAATTCAGGAAAAGGGGGAAGAACAACTTTATGGAGCCTGGGTGGACTTCTCCATGTGGACAGGGAAAGGCTCTGGCAGAAATTAAGAGCAAAAGGCATTCCTGAGTGGATCCTGGGGTTGCTCATTGAATTCCACAAAGATAACAACATCAGAGTGAGATTAGATGCAGAGGATCACATGTCTGAACTAGTTGGAGTAAACTGGGGGGTCAGGCAGGGCTGCCTGGGGGCCCACTATTCTTTAATTTGTCCATAGCGGACATGGGTGACTTTTTAGCATCGTATGCATTGGCTAGCCCAGTATTGAATGGAAAGAATATCCATTGGCTCGCCTATGCAGACGACGTGGTGGTCATAGATAGAACGGCTATTGGACTGCAATGATTGCTCAATGGCATACACCATTATGCAGATGAAAATGGGCTTTCCCTGAATTCAAATAAATCTAGGGTCCTGGTTTTCAGGCAAAAAAACTAAAAAAATGTATTTCCCAGGTGGACAATGGGGGGTGAGGCGATAAAAAGGATGGTGTATCTGGTGTATCTGGGGTACAAAATCTATGCTAACCCGGCAATTTCTAAGGTGGAGCTGGACATTGAAGTAAAAATTATACCTCTGGCAGCATAGATGAAAAGAAATCTGTGGAAATATGGGGAATTCTCAGTCATCCCAGTACTTAAGTTCTATCAGGCCAAGGTAATCCCTGTCCTGTTATATGGACTCGAAGCAAAGCCGCAGTTATGGAACACGTCTTGGCAAAAATGGGAAGCCCTGCTATGGAAGCATTCTTTGGGTCTTCCAATGAGTCTGTCTATGAACAACCTTAGATTCGAACTGGGCCTTAGATCCTTAAAATGTCAAGCGGGGTGGAAATTGATGATATTGCAACATCGTTTTAGCATAGCCCAAGATCAATCACCATATACAGACATGAGAAAACTTCTGGAGGTGGGTAAATCACAATACCTAGGCAAGTTAGACTCACTGGTGAAAGAGCAGTTATTGAGCGCAGATATAGAGAATACAAATAAAAGGCCAAAAAACAAAAATGGGAGGCAATGGATTGGATCCAGACTATTGGGAAAATAAGATCAGGGCCCAATCCTAACCCGCTCCAAACATTTGAAAAAAAGTTGGGCTTTTCAGTAAATATCTAATTAAGTTTCCAGACTGGAGATTAAGGAATACATTCCTCAGACTGAGACTTAATATTCTACATACGGGAGAAATCTTAGTGAGAAGAGAAATGGGGAAGCTGTCCCTAAATATATGTCAGATATGTTCTAAACCAGAAAATCAATCCATCTGATGATGGAGTGCGAAGGTACTAGAGGGGCCATACAACAGTTCTACAGCAGATTTGTCTCAGAGTCATCATTCCTGGCTCATGACCACTTATGGGAAACATTTATAGATAGTCAATCCCAGCAGAAAACCATAGCGGTGATACAGCTGCTGGAGAACTGCAAGTTAGACCTGTAAGCTTTGGTAAAAAAGGTAGACCCTCCACCCTGGCTCAAGATAAGATTCAAGAATTTCCACTTTTGAAGGCTTTTGAGGGCTTATAGTGCGTTTACAGTAGGGTCCTGGGAAGAAGTTAAAACTGTTGACAATGAATTATTTGTAGAAGTCTTTTCTTTTCCCTTCTTTTATTGATTTAAGGATTTGGAAAATTTGGTTAATTTCCATTTTATCTAATTGTTTGGACAAAACTGTTTGGGTTTCATGTTTCTTTTCTTGGTTGAAATATTTTCTTTGTTGTTTGTGAAAGGTTATTTTGTAACCGTACACAATAAAAAAAAAAAAGAATCAATTTAACCATTTAGCAAGAAAAAGATATGAATAGTGTTGCCACATCAACTGATTCATGAATGCATAGTTAATTAACCATAAAGTACATATTTTATTGAAAAAACTATTATTTCATACACACATTGTATTAAAAGCCTATATGTTAGACACACCTAAAACCAGGTTATAAAAGACGAATACATAAAACATATGAATATCACATCTCAACAATTACACATATAAGATAAACAATTGAATACCAACAAATATTAGACATAAAAGATCAGTAAAAATGTATTTGTTGTGTTCTATACATGACCCAACATGTTTCTTTCCAGTGACTCATTGATATCTGACATTCATCAGGGGTAATATATTCTTCAAATTCGGAACGTAAACGTCCATTCTCATCCTGGTCAGGATGTCTTTGTGGAAATCTTGTAATGAACACGTTCCCAAATGCCTATGTTGGGAGAAGTAATCAATCCCTTTTGTACAGGAAAAAGGAGATGATTACAATGGCCAAATTCTCATTGCAACCACGTCCTCTTGAGCAAACACCAGCAAATTCTACCGCTTGATAACGCTTGTCACCCAAACAATCAGCACAGATCTTTAAACTAGCTTAGTCCTCCGTCTCACACCGAAAAGATTCGATACACAGAGACGCAGCAAAACAACAACCTCATTGTTTTGCTTTGTCTCTGTGTATCGAATGTTATTAAAACTTGAAAAGCGCTTGATTAGCGCTCGGTCACTGGAAGGTAATATGGCGCTGGAAGAAAAAGAGGAGGAAAAGAGAACCAGATACAGGAAGTTCACTAAAACAGGTCCGTTTTTGGCAATTTCCTAAATGCCAGATGGGTTGAAGAATTTCTCAGGAACAGTGGGACACTATTCCAAAGCAGAGTGGAGGCAATTGAGAAAGCTTTGCCTCCAATGCATGATCGACGGAAAGGGGGAATAAAAAGTAAACCTGCTGTGGTCGATCGTAACTGCCTCGCGGGAGATAGCGAGTAAACCTGCTTTGAATGTATTCGACCCCTTGATCATGCAGGGCACAGTGTACGAGGCACAGGGACTTAAGGACAATGTGCTGGGTGACTGGCAGCCAATGTAAAGTCTGCAGCACTGGCAAAATATGGGCCCCAAAGGGGGAACCAGTGGCCACCCTGGCAGCCATGTTCTGTAAGTGCTGAATTCGCTGAACTAGGGCTTGTGGCTGGGCCAGGTATAATGAATTGCAGTAATCCAAGCGGCTGAGTACCAAGGCTGTAACCACAGTAGGGCAAAGGTGAGGGGAAATTAATGGAAGCACCTTCTTTAGTATTTTAAGGTGGAAATGGCCAGCCTGGCAAACTGCGGCCACTTGCACCTCCATAGATAGGGAGGCGGAGACAACCACACCCAGATTCTTCACCTTAGCTGTGGGACTGAAAGGGGACCAAGGGAAGAGGGATAAAAGGTGGACACCCAAAGTGATGGGTTGGGGGGAGAACCCACCACCAGCACCTTTGTCTTGTCTCCATTCAACCTAAGCCAATTGTGGTTCATCCATGCACCCACGGTAGTCAGGCACTGGTGCAAGCATGACGACACCTCAGCCTGATCACGATCTAACTGGATCAGGATCTGGGTGTCGTCGGGATATGAGTAGCACCTGATGCCGAAGGAGCAGATGAGACACACAAGAGGCCAGATGTAAACATTGAAGAGAATGGGACACAAGGCAGAATCCTGCGCAACACCACAGCAGAGAGCAAACAAGTCCAAAAGAAACAGAGGGGGTGAGAGAATCTGGGTTCTGTCGGTCAGGAATGAGGTGAGCCAGGCAAGAACCTGAAACGATATTCCAACTTGGTGTTAAGATAATGGTAGTGCCTTGCAAATGCCTATCCCATGACTACACACAACAGCCAAACATTTGGCTTTGCCAAAGCGTGTTTCATTAGTTCCTCAATTTTTTAATGCATTTCAAACCACTTCAGGCAGGGATGGTCTCGATTCACCGTCATGTTTTGTTTTTCACTCATCTCCACACAACCCACTCATTTCATATAGCATACATCTGTACTACTTTTCATGAATCCCTGAGTGAGGATAACTTAATTTTGAATGACCTTTCCAAAAAGTCAAGAACTTGAAAAACCTAATGTAAAATTGGTGATACAAGCAATTGACAGGCAATGATGAATTAATTACATTTCCTGTTGGTGAGTTGGAATTGCTTGCCATTCTGTCATTCTTTAGTCCACTGTGCCAATACAGAATGAGAAACAAACATAAGTGAATTAGTCTTTGTCACATCTCAGAAGAGTGTGTCCTGCATGAACTGCTAAAAATATATCTACGACATGGAACCACCGGCGATATGTTTTTGATTCATTGGGTATCATTAGTGTGATATAGCTTTGTCTGAGGAAACGCAAACTGGGAAATCAACTCTGGGCATACCTACGCCACATAGGATGAATTTTCAATTTTAAAAGTTGATGGATTGTAAGCATTGTATGAAGCATAATACTGACAAATGCTCCTACCAGCTTTCCATTGGATTCATTTAAACTGCTTTGCCAATATAGCAAGCAATCAGCCATTTAAAGTTACACGTAGGTGCTCACAGTTTGAAAATAATACAGGCCCTTGCTCTAATCAAAATGTAGAGTCAAAATAGCAAATACTCTGACAGCTCAGAACGAGGGGATGTGTGGCACACTCAAACAACAACAGATTTACAAATGGAGGGCTTAATGCTTAGTCACGTTGTGGATGTGACAGGCGGGGAGCCTTCTCAGGTAACTGATATTAGGGGCCTCATTACGACCCTGGCGGTAAGTGAAAAACGATGGCGGTAAATGGTTACCGCCATCGTTTTCCGCCAGGTCCGATCATGACTCCTGACCGTAAACTACGATGCCAATAGCGGCATCGTAGTTAACGCTGCCGCTAACTGCGCTAAGGGTGCGCGCACGCGACCGCCCACACCGTACTTAGCGCCATGGCGGAAAGGTACGCAAATGCCGACCCAAGCGGACATGCACCTAACGCCATCACCGAGGCCGCTAAGTACCTTACCGCCATGGTGCAAATAACGCCATCGCGAACCAACCGTAAAGGGCCAATTCAAGTGAATGCAGCTGCCACAGGTGCACAGAAACAGCACAGGTGAAGGCAATACAGACTCAGGGGAGTACAAAAAGAGCACACCCCACCCCTACCCACACCCAGTCACACTCCACAATGATGGCAATACGACTAGCAATGTTGGGGCTGGAGGACCTGATAGCAATGCATGTGCTACTACAACAGCAACAACAACAACAACAGGCAGCACAGAGGAGACGCAGGAGGAGAAGGAGGGCAAGGCAGGCCCAGCAAGCCCCACCAGCACAGCCAGTGCCACCACGCAGGCAGCCCCCAATCCCACGCATCAGAGCCAATCCAAACAACCTCACTGCTGAGCAGATCCACACCCTGTACCGTTTGGACCGGGACACCATCACCGCCATCGTAGACATGACACACGACGACATCGTCAGCATGATAGAAAGTCCAACCGCCATCCCCCCCCTACTGAAGGTAGTGGCTGTACTCCACTTCCTTGCCACAGGCACCTACCAGCACACGTGGGGCACCTGCATGGCATTTCACAACCATTATTCTCACGAACACTCATCCAAGTGCTCAATGCCCTCCTCAAGCACACAGATGACCACATCTCATTACCACGGACTGCCCAGGAGATTGCAAACACCAAAGTGGGTTTCCATGCACTAGCCAGCATACCCGGTTGCATTGGTGCCATCGACTGCACCCATGTGGAATTGGTGGTTCCACGTGCCATGGAGGTACCGTACCGCAACCGGAAACAGTTCCACTCTATCAACGTGCAAATGGTCTGTGACTCCAACAAGATCATCACACATTGTTGTGCCCGATTCCCCGGATCAACCCATGATTCAATGGTCCTGAGGAACTCCACAATACCACGCTACATGGAGCGACATGCAGGCCCAAGATCCTGGCTACTCGGTGAGTGCAATGTCATGGAAGTGGGCATGGGAATGACGTACCAGTGCATACTCCACCTGGCAGAAAGGGGGAGGGGAAGATGCATACTCCACCTGGCAGAAAGGGGGGGGGAAGATGCATACTCCACCTGGCAGAAAGGGGGGGGGAAGATGCATACTCCACCTGGCAGAAAGGGGGGGGGGAAGATGCATACTCCACCTGGCAGAAAGGGGGGGGGGAAGATGCACACTCCACCTGGCAGAAAGGGGGGGGGGGAGATGCATACTCCACCTGGCTGTGAGTAACACAGAGAACGGATACAGAGGAAGGGCACTCACAATGCACAAAACCCCTCTGCATGCATAGGGTGATGGCATGCAAAACAGGCCATGGCAGCAATGAGCATATACTGGTTGCATAGTGTGAATCAATTAGTGCATGTAGAAGTGAGCCAAGGTAACAGTTCCATGCCAGCCATGGTGGAACATCATGTTCCTGATCAGACAACATGACTGACACATACATTCTCGCCTACATACAGGTGATGCAGCCTATCCCCTGAAGAGGTGGCTCCTCACGCCAGTCCGGAACCCGCAGAACCAGCACGAGGAGGACTTCAACCGTGCACATACACGTACTCGTGTGGTCATAGAGCAGACATTCGGCCTCCTGAAGGCACGGTTCCGAAGCCTCAGCAGGTCTGGTGGGGCACTCCTGTATGGCCATGAGAAGGTGGCAAAGATCGTCATGGCATGTGTCATGCTGCACAATATGTGCGTCAGACGGAATGTGCCCCTGCCCCCTGACGCAGAACTGCAACCACCTGACGATGAGGATGAGGAGGGTGCAGATGGGGCGCCACCACATGGAGGAGGCGATGCACAGGAGGGGCGTGCCATGCGCCAAAGTATCATCGACCACTGCTTCTAGCACACACGGCTGGTGTTTATCACATGGAGACTGCACTTGGGGCACTGTGTGTCTCTGGGACATGCACACTGTGGACTGTACACCAATAAAGCACACATACGCAATGAAAATGTCCACACATTTCTTTTTTTGAAAGAAAAAAGTGTATTGAAACTATGAACTGTCGTGTCACACCCCCTCCCACCTCCCCCCTGCACACCCCAACACACCCCCTCCCACCTCCCACCTCCCCCCTGCACACCCCAACACACCCCCTCCCACCTCCCACCTCCCCCCTGCACACCCCAACACACCCCCTCCCACCTCCCACCTCCCCCCTGCACACCCCAACACACCCCCTCCCACCTCCCACCTCCCCCCTGCACACCCCAACACACCCCCTCCCACCTCCCACCTCCCCCCTGCACACCCCAACACACCCCATGTAGCTGTCAACAGATGCCTGTGGCCGTGTCCACAGGCCGTCACAAGCCCCCTCTCCCGGCACCCGGGGCACCCCTGGCTGTGGAGCGCAGGTTGCGTCCAGAACGGCTCACGGGGCTGCTCTGCGCAGAACTGGCAGTGGAGGATGTCCCTGGCTGCCCATGTGCATGCAGCTCCTGTCGTGTGTGGGTGAGGTCAGTGACCGCACGACGCAAGCCCGCAAGTTCGGCACAGATGTCCCTGGACATGGCCTGCATGGCATCCCTCAGGGTGGCAGTGCTCTGCGCCACTTCCGCCCTTAGTGTCTCCGTGGCCTGTTCAATGCTGAACCTAGCCCCCACACATTCCGCGGCATGCTCTTCCAGCATTGCGGACAGTTGATGCTGCCGCTGAGTGATGTCCTCGAGGGACGGCTGGCCGTGCTGGCCCATGGCCAGTGCAGGTGGAGTGATGGAGGGGCTGGTCCCCTCCTGTGGAGTGTGGACAGGGCATGGGGTGGAAGGCCACTCCTCTGCCTCAGTGTGCCCCTGTGTGTCGCCCTCATGGGGGCTGGCGTCTGAGAAACAGGGGGAATGTAGTTGGTCAGTGGGGCTTCTGACCTCCTGCTCCATGTCCGAGTCAGAACATGCAGCTGTTGCAGCTGTCTCCCCGATGTTGCTGCTGGCCGCTGACCCCCTGCCTTCTGTGGCAGGCAATGTCGGTGGAGGTGGAGCAGCTGCTGCTGGCCTGCTGCCAACAGGGGTGCTTGCCGGTGGGACCTCCGGTATGCCTGCAGTGGGACCTGCTTGTCGTGGGGTCTGCCTCACTGCAGCTGAGGTTGAGGGTGCAGGGAGGTTGTCGTTGGACTTCGCTCTCTTCGGCGCAGGGGTGTCCTGGTCCTCTGGGTGTGATTCTGTGCCTGTGGTGGAGCAAAGGTGGGAGGGCGTTATTGATGGGTCTACGGACTTCTGAATGACAATGCTTGACATTATTTTGGCCAGTGGATGAGGCAGATTTCAGGCAGTGCCATGCAGGTTGTCTCCTTTTGGTGTGGTATGTGGATGCAGGTATGCGGGTGCCAGCAGTGTATGCAGGGTGGTGCTCGCATGTGGCTATGGGCAGTATTGATTTGTGTTGCATTTACACTCTAGGGCAACCTTGTGCTACACATGATTGGACTGCTGTGACTATGGCATGTCTTGTATGAGGCACCTACCTTCATCGCCTGATGTCGGGGCTCCCCTTTCCATCCCTCCAACGCCTTCGATGGATTCCATGCCGATGGTGGTAGCACAGATCTCCTCCCACGGTTGGAGTTTCAGGGGGGATTCCGACCCTCCACCGGTTCCCTGGGCAAGGTTGCGGTTTGCCGAGATGACGGCTCTGACCCGTATGCGCAGGTCATCCCAGCGCTTCCGGCACTGCTGTGGGGTGCGGGGTACGGTCCCCACCGCGCTGACGCGCTCAGCCACCAGGGCCCAGATGGCCTTCTTCTTCCCGATTGCTGTCCTGGTCATTTCAGGGGAGAATACAACACCTGCGTTGTCCTGCAGGGTCTCCGCTAGCATGCAGAGTTCCTCCCGGCTGAATCGCTCCTGGCGCTGGCGGTCACATGCCTTTTTCACAGATTTTGGCATTTTCGGGTACTTGGATGGGTGGGTGTTTGGTTGGGACAGGTGTCAGGGTTGGGTCTGGTGTTGTTTGGTAGGATGGCGATGGATTGTGTTTTTAAAGATGGCCGACGGGCTGCTTCCCGTTCCGGCGCGATGACGCTATTTCCGGTTTGGCCTTTTACGGCCGCCGTAAATTACGGTGGCCGTAAATTACGGTGGCCGCTACTTACGCTGGCGGAAGGGCACCTTGCTCGCTTAGCGATGACGGTAGGGGCCTTTTCCGCCATGGCGTTAATTGCATTACCGCCATGGCGTAATGCTCGTGCGCGATGGGTCGTGATGTGGCGCTCTTTACGCCATCGTCCCACGGCGTAAACGCTCATTACGCCATGGCGGTAATGACGGGCGATTACCGCCAGGGTCGTAATGAGGCCCTATATGATGTCTGAAAGTGCATGAGAGCATTTCTTAACACATGAGATCTTGCCGCGCTAGGAGAAGTATCAGAAAATCAAAAGAGGTAGCAGGCGCCCCTTTTTAGGAAGGACATGGCATGATCACCTGTTCGGTGTTGTTTTCCCACTTTGAGTTTCCGCAGCCATATCTTTTTGTTCACTGTACTTCTCACAAAGGAGGAATATCCATTTGCATGTCAATCTTTGTCCCGCCCTCAAGGACAGCCCAGCACTGAAATGGCAGGCAAACCTCCTTTGAGCAAGAGTACCAACATCAACCCCAGACAAGTGTTTCAGCCTTGTTTGGCCTCTTCAGTGAGGTGGAGCTGTGCCTCTCTGAGCACAGTGAGCAGGGAGTCCACGCCTGGGTTCCCCCAGGGAACTTAGGGTGACCAACCCCATGTTCCTTGCAAAAATACAAAAAAGGTAGCAAGCTCCCCTCTCTCGAAAGAACATGGCATGATAACCTGTTCTGTGTTTTTTTCCCACTTTGAGAGTCCTTTTCACACTTCAGACACGTGTCACCTTCTCTGCTTTTTGCAAGATCACCTATTCTTCAGAAGTGCAATGAGATCAGTCCTTTTCTGGCATACCTGTGGGCTACTACAGGCCTCTTTCCTTTAATCTTACCTGCACTTAAATATCTCCTGCAAACATGCTTTGAATCTCAGCAGCTCTTCATCCTTCTGGTGTTGATCAATTGCATCCACTAAGATTGGGTAAAGAATGAATAATGAAAGTCTATAATTATTGTGCGTTCATTCATCCATGCTTATTCGGAAAAAAACGTGTTCCATAAAACAATCCCACAACATAATAAAATGGAGGAAGGAAAAAACCGCACTCCAAGCATGAGGTCTGCAGGTCCCAGTAAACAAAGTAGCAAACTCGAATCCAAGTGCCAGAAAAACGAGTTTAATAGATGGTTAAAAATAGTAGACAAAAAACACACAGCAAACAAAACAGAACGCCAGGGCAGTGTCCTTAACGACGCGTTTCGCGCTTCTCCGAGCGCTTGATCACGTTAGGGAGACATGAAAACAATGAGAGTAGATATTAACAATGGGTCCTTCTTCCATGTTGCCTACCAACACAAGCTAACAGTTTGGCGCAATAACATGGCGGCCATTTTAGAGTGTAGCAGAAACTGCATTAACCATAAAAAGAACAGGTTAAAAATAGAAGTAGAATCAATAGCACATTAAAATTCAGCACCAAACATGTAGATATATAGTAAAAGGACATGCAGTGAGATGGATGTAAACAAATTTCACTCAAAGCAAACATTAGCACAGATTAGCAAAAATTAGCAAAAATTAGCAGTCCACAGCTGTGACATAAAGTGCAAATGCATTCCTATGTAAGCTTATGAAAAAATATGTATGTAATAGCTAAAAAAATATATATAAAAATATATATATTTAAAATGCGAGTGCATGTCTAGCTCACCAAGGCAATATGATAATAATACATAGAAAAGACACAGCTGGGACAAAAACTGCTGTCTAATATGAACACTCTGTTGACAGTTTGGGGACAGTCAATATGTGCGACCTTTAAGATAAAAACATGTTGCAGGCTGCAATGTAAAGTGCAAGTGCATTAGATTGTAAACTTATGACTCTAGCAGCATTAGATAGGCAGAAAAGTTGGTAATCATAAAATGTTGGTGCAAAATGCAATATTGAAGCTTGTGGGAAAAGTAAAGGCAATTTACAATGAAAAAAGCAATGTCAAAAACACCCAGAATTACAGAGTACAGATACAATCGTGTACTCCCAACATTCAGACCCCCTAAACATCAGAAAAGGGCAAGACAGCCAACATAGACCAACTGAACAATTAAAAAAGTTGGAAAACTTGAAAAAATGCAAATTAAATAAATCAACCAATTCCAGGCCAGGGCCAAAATCCAAATAAACAAATGGGAAAAGCAGTATATGGCGGCAAGGGACCAGGATCACATAACACAGAGCAAGAGAAAAGGAGAGGTGTGTGTAGGCGCATAAAGAAACAGAATAATTACGTTCCCACAAAAGTATGTAACTCCTCATCCACATTATGCCCATTGGGATACTTAGTGTCAAAGTCCAGGATAAACCTAGTTTCCAGTTGTCTCAATTTCAGAGTGCGATCACCTCCCCTCGGATCAATTGGTACATGAGCCACAGCAAAAAATGCAAGCAAATGAACATCACTGTCGTGTTCCTGCCTGAAATGTTTGGCCATAGGATACAAAGGATCAAAGTTCTTAATCGCTCTGAGATGCTGTAAAATACGGAGCTTAAGTACACATGTTGTGGATCCCACGTACCATTTCCGGCAGGGGCATGTTAAAACATACACTACAAACGGAGTCTCACAATTGATAAAATATTTTAACCTGAATTCCATACCCGTGATTGGATGTACAAAAGATTTACAATTAGTGGCATGAGGGCAGGCTTTACACTTTTGACACTTGGTAAAACCCTTGGGTAAGGTGGGTAGCCAATTGGTCCTAGTGGAATTTTTCTGGACAGGAGACAAATAACTGGAAACCAGTCTATCCTTCAACGAAGGTGCCTATTTGTAGGTTACTGTGGGACACTTGGAGAGTAATGGGCCAAGATCTTTGTCCAGCCTGAGAATATGCCAATGTTTCGCAACAATCTTACGAACATCATAAGAGGCTTTGTTAAATGTAATAATGAGGCGAGGTTCATCCTGACCCTTATCTTTCCTCCTACTGGCAGAACCATGTAGTAACACTTCCCTTGAAAGTGACCGTGCTTTGGAGAAAGCCATTTCAATAATCTTTTTTCGGTACCCCTGCCGTAGAAAATCAATGGCAGCCAACCTGCAACAGCGATCAAACTCTTGAATGTTTGTGCAGTTGCGCCGAAAGCGTATAAATTCGCCATAAGGGATACTGTTCTTGCAGGAGAGCGGATGGCTACTCGTTGCATGCAGGGGAAGGCCAGTGTTGGTGGGTTTTTTGTGTAGGGAAGTATGAATGTCTAGGTTGTCCAATCTTACATTAACATCCAAATAAACAATTTGAGTATAGCTGTGGCATTCAGTGAATCTCAAATTCACAACATTGTTATTAATGTTGTCCACAAAAGATCCCCACTCATTCTCATTTCCCTTCCAGATGATAAAAATATCATCGATATACCGCCACCAACCAATAACTTGTGTAGAAAAACTAACTGAAAGTAACTCAGACAAGAAAGTAGCTTCCCACCACCCCATGGTGAGGTTAGCGTAGGATGGCGCAAATGTACTACCCATAGCAGTACCTCTGACCTGGTGATAAAAGGTACCCTCAAAAAGAAATACATTGTTAGTTAAACAGAACAGAAGCATATCCAAAATCATACCACTGTGCCCCAAATAGTTCAAAGAACGAGTGTCCAAAAAATGTTTGCAGGCTGCCAATCCAGTCGTGTGCTCTATAGATGTGTAAAGAGAAACAACATCTAAGGTAGCTAACATTAAGCCCTCCTCCCAAGGTATATCTGAAATGTGACTCAAGAAGTCCTTGGTATCGCGTAAATATGAAGGCAGGACTGACACCAACGGGGACAGGGTCTCATCTATGAATTGGGCCATATGTTCAAGGAGAGAACCACACAAAGTTACAATAGGCCTGCCTGGTGGATGGTTCAAGGATTTATGAGTCTTGGGCAGAAAATATATGGTGGGTATAGTATGACTCACAGGCACAAGAAACTTAGCAAGCTCATCCTCAATAAGGCCTTTCTCGGCCCATTTGGTACATAAGGCGGTGAGCTCCAACTGTATTTCGACAAAAGGATTCTTTGGAAGCCTGGAATAACAGCACCGATCACGTAACTGACGATTAGCCTCAGCCACATAACATTCCCTGTCCTGAATAACGATATTAGAACCCTTATCGGCAGGTTTTATCACAATGTTAGGCAAATTCTGCAATTCATTAAGGGCCGATTGTTGTGGGATGGTAAGATTCTGTTTGTTGTTAAAAGGTTTTTTACGAAGTTTACGAAAATCATTAGCACATAAATCATGAAATGCCTCAATACATCCCCCCACCGAAAATTGAGGGTTGAACCTGGACTTATTTTTCAATTTAGTACGTATATCCCAGTTGGGATCAATGTCAAAGTCAACTGGATCAAAAGTAGAGGGATCAACCAATTCATTCTGGAGACAGGCCAAATCAGTCAAGGTAGAGATGTCAGAAATACGAATGTCAGTTCGGCCAGCCCGTGGCACAGGTGGTTTAACTTGCGGGGGATTGATGGAGAAGAATTTCTTTAGTCTGATTTTCCGTAGAAATTTGTCAAAGTCCAGACGTGACTGGACATAGTCAAACTGAGTGGTAGGACAAAAATTCAAGCCCAATGAAAGCAATGATGCTTGTGAGCCCGTGAGGGTGTGGGAAGACATATTGACAATTTGATGAGAATTCATATTGTCTGTTGTTACTACTTCGCTCCAGAGCGCGTCAGCCTGCCTTGTTGATGTACATCTGAGCCGCTTCCCACGACGGCCTCGGCTGGTTTTTTTCCTTTTGACAATTTCTGTTCCTTTCCTCTCCCTCTTCCTCCTCCTCTGTTCTTTCCACGGCCTCTGCCCCTCTTTTGGTTTTTTCCATCTTGACATAAAAGTCTCATTTCCTCTAAAAAATTTAGTTTGATAGGCATTTCATCATTTTCTGAAACAGAGACATCAGATTCTGAAGAAACGGTTTCTGTCTCCCCCAATTGTTTAGGAAATGATTGTGTAGTAGAGCTTTTACACAAAGAGTCAAACCGCTTGGCAAAGGTGAAAATACGACCTGATTCATAGTCAATTTTATCTCTAATAAATTTTCTATGTTTACGCTGTTTGATCTCCTCTTCGTAGGCAATAAGATCTTCTTCAATTTTACTTCGTAGTTTCTTACCCTCCTCAGTGCTGGGAATATCACGTAATTCAGACTCTAATTTGTCAAGATGTAAAAGTACAGCATTGCGGTCGGAATTGGCATACTTGACTAAAATATTCAAGAACTGCGCAGAGCAGTGACTGCTGGCACCTCCCCACTCTTCCAACATGTTGGGATCCTGATCCTCGAAAGATGGTGTTATCATAATACGTAGTCCACGGGGGACACGGCCCACATCGAGATAATTTTGCAGGGAGTGCTCCTCCCACCACTTAGATATCTCCTTTTTGCGAGATTTTTCTATTTCACGAAGAAGTGTAACTTCAGTAGAGGTGGTGCTGGTAGTTTTCTTAACCCCACTAGTAGGTGCCACTGTGGGTAAATCCTGCTTCTCATTAAATAAATCCCTGGCCTGGAGCAGCCGGGCTGCCACCCTGGCGTCCTGCATGTCAGCGTGTGTAATTGCCAATCAACCGAAGGAAAAATCCTCGGTTTATACCATCAAAAAAAGTTATATATATATACTTTATAAATATGGAAGGAAGGCGACCTCAGCAAAGCATAGTAGTCCACAGACAGGCTAGTGTGGGTCAATATGCAGGAAATGTAGAAACCGGCGTGGAGTGAGTGTAAGAAGCACTATACCAGAATGTAAGCCATAGGAAGATGGAAAAAAACTGAATAGACACCTACCTGCGAGCCATTGTTCGTGCGTCCTCCGGCACACATCACATCAGCTAGCAACTGAGGGCTATCAGTTTTAGCTCCCTAGAGGGTGCCACACTCGAACTCCAGTAAACAGTCAGTCCGCCGTCAGCTGCAGCGTTAGAGCCCACATATGCGATCGTGGAACAATCGCGCATAATCCACAACAAGGTAATAATTCCTGGTGCTGGTTTGTAACATGGAACGCTCCATGTAAAAATAGCATTAAGACATGGAGGAAGGAAAAAACCGCACTCCAAGCATGAGGTCTGCAGGTCCCAGTAAACAAAGTAGCAAACTCGAATCCAAGTGCCAGAAAAACGAGTTTAATAGATGGTTAAAAATAGTAGGCAAAAAACACACAGCAAACAAAACAGAACGCCAGGGCAGTGTCCTTAACGACGCGTTTCGCGCTTCTCCGAGCGCTTGATCACGTTAGGGAGACATGAAAACAATGAGAGTAGATATTAACAATGGGTCCTTCTTCCATGTTGCCTACCAACACAAGCTAACAGTTTGGCGCAATAACATGGCGGCCATTTTAGAGTGTAGCAGAAACTGCATTAACCATAAAAAGAACAGGTTAAAAATAGAAGTAGAATCAATAGCACATTAAAATTCAGCACCAAACATGTAGATATATAGTAAAAGGACATGCAGTGAGATGGATGTAAACAAATTTCACTCAAAGCAAACATTAGCACAGATTAGCAAAAATTAGCAAAAATTAGCAGTCCACAGCTGTGACATAAAGTGCAAATGGATTCCTATGTAAGCTTATGAAAAAATATGTATGTAATAGCTAAAAAAATATATATAAAAATATATATATTTAAAATGCGAGTGCATGTCTAGCTCACCAAGGCAATATGATAATAATACATAGCAAAGACACAGCTGGGACAAAAACTGCTGTCTAATATGAACACTCTGTTGACAGTTTGGGGACAGTCAATATGTGCGACCTTTAAGATAAAAACATGTTGCAGGCTGCAATGTAAAGTGCAAGTGCATTAGATTGTAAACTTATGACTCTAGCAGCATTAGATAGGCAGAAAAGTTGGTAATCATAAAATGTTGGTGCAAAATGCAATATTGAAGCTTGTGGGAAAAGTAAAGGCAATTTACAATGAAAAAAGCAATGTCAAAAACACCCAGAATTACAGAGTACAGATACAATCGTGTACTCCCAACATTCAGACCCCCTAAACATCAGAAAAGGGCAAGACAGCCAACATAGACCAACTGAACAATTAAAAAAGTTGGAAAACTTGAAAAAATGCAAATTAAATAAATCAACCAATTCCAGGCCAGGGCCAAAATCCAAATAAACAAATGGGAAAAGCAGTATATGGCGGCAAGGGACCAGGATCACATAACACAGAGCAAGAGAAAAGGAGAGGTGTGTGTAGGCGCATAAAGAAACAGAATAATTACGTTCCCACAAAAGTATGTAACTCCTCATCCACATTATGCCCATTGGGATACTTAGTGTCAAAGTCCAGGATAAACCTAGTTTCCAGTTGTCTCAATTTCAGAGTGCGATCACCTCCCCTCGGATCAATTGGTACATGAGCCACAGCAAAAAATGCAAGCAAATGAACATCACTGTCGTGTTCCTGCCTGAAATGTTTGGCCATAGGATACGTAGGATCAAAGTTCTTAATCGCTCTGAGATGCTGTAAAATACGGAGCTTAAGTACACATGTTGTGGATCCCACGTACCATTTCCGGCAGGGGCATGTTAAAACATACACTACAAACGGAGTCTCACAATTGATAAAATATTTTAACCTGAATTCCATTACCCGTGATTGGATGTACAAAAGATTTACAATTAGTGGCATGAGGGCAGGCTTTACACTTTTGACACTTGGTAAAACCCTTGGGTAAGGTGGGTAGCCAATTGGTCCTAGTGGAATTTTTCTGGACAGGAGACAAATAACTGGAAACCAGTCTATCCTTCAACGAAGGTGCCTGTTTGTAGGTTACTGTGGGACACTTGGAGAGTAATGGGCCAAGATCTTTGTCCAGCCTGAGAATATGCCAATGTTTCGCAACAATCTTACGAACATCATAAGGGGCTTTGTTAAATGTAACAATGAGGCGAGGTTCATCCTGACCCTTATCTTTCCTCCTACTGGCAGAACCATGTAGTAACACTTCCCTTGAAAGTGACCGTGCTTTGGAGAAAGCCATTTCAATAATCTTTTTTCGGTACCCCTGCCGTAGAAAATCAATGGCAGCCAACCTGCAACAGCGATCAAACTCTTGAATGTCTGTGCAGTTGCGCCGAAAGCGTATAAATTCGCCATAAGGGATACTGTTCTTGCAGGAGAGCGGATGGCTACTCGTTGCATGCAGGGGAAGGCCAGTGTTGGTGGGTTTTTTGTGTAGGGAAGTATGAATGCCTAGGTTGTCCAATCTTACATTAACATCCAAATAAACAATTTGAGTATAGCTGTGGCATTCAGTGAATCTCAAATTCACAACATTGTTATTAATGTTGTCCACAAAAGATCCCCACTCATTCTCATTTCCCTTCCAGATGATAAAAATATCATCGATATACCGCCACCAACCAATAACTTGTGTAGAAAAACTAACTGAAAGTAACTCAGACAAGAAAGTAGCTTCCCACCACCCCATGGTGAGGTTAGCGTAGGATGGCGCAAATGTACTACCCATAGCAGTACCTCTGACCTGGTGATAAAAGGTACCCTCAAAAAGAAATACATTGTTAGTTAAACAGAACAGAAGCATATCCAAAATCATACCACTGTGCCCCAAATAGTTCAAAGAACGAGTGTCCAAAAAATGTTTGCAGGCTGCCAATCCAGTCGTGTGCTCTATAGATGTGTAAAGAGAAACAACATCTAAGGTAGCTAACATTAAGCCCTCCTCCCAAGGTATATCTGAAATGTGACTCAACAAACAATCAAGTGCACACAAATATAAAATTAGGTGGAAATACGAAGTGCAACATTTCCAATATCACATAAAAACAGAATTCCAACTTGCCATTTGGCTAGTTAATATTCATACTAAGTTACATAATTGTCTGAATTGCTAATAGATGATTTTGCCTAAACAGTGCTTGACCAAATACATCTGATGGGGCCAGACCACCTTTTCAGAGTCTGCCCATAATACATGGAGTAAAGCTGGACGGCATCGGACAAAGCCGGCCTCTCTTAAGAAAGGCTTCAGGGTGCACATCCTAATGGATGCATGTGGGCGACAGCATAGCCAAAAGTGATTTACGTCTTCTTTAGCGGCTTGACATAGATGGCAGTAGGCATCAGCCAAATCCCCTGGCCAAACCAACGTCTTCATTCTCAAAAGAAAGGCCATGAAATAGAGCCCTCGTGATTAAAATTCTTTGATTTCGGGCTGTTTGCTCAAATCAGGTATATTTGTATACGCCCGGCCGAAATGAGTGCGTGCTTCTGATTATTTAATATACTCTTGCGATCCCCTTCTCTCAGGCACCTCCGCCCTAATCCAACTCTTTCTATGAGTAGCTGAGTTGTGCTCCATAATCGAAGTCTCTTTGAAATAAGACTGTGTTGGTGGCTGATAATTGTGTATATACGGATCAGCTTTGGAATTGGAAATGCATTCCATATAGATAATAGTGCCTTAATAATCACTTGAGTAAACGAGGCTCTCTGGTTACCCACAGGCGTATCCAATACAAAAATGGTTGAATTTCTATGTCGTCTTGCAGGCATGCAATTATTATTATTACATACACCTGAAAAGTGCACACATACGTGTTATATCATACTCATAAATACTTTGCTGCCAATACGTAAAACGTTTTACAATATCTAATCTGGCTGAGACTGTGATACCTTATAATATGATGGGCATTCTCCACACTTTCAACAAGTATACATGGTGGCAAAAAAAAACAACAAAAAAAACCAAAAAAAAAAAAAACACATGAATTTGATTGTATACTTAGCAGGACACATTTTAATATCACCAACAAATGACAGCCACGACCAGGCTCTTTGAAAGGTGCCCAGTGACCTCTGAACCCCAAACAATGGCAGCAGACGAGAATGTCTTGCATCATTTTGCATGACAAGGGTGATCCATCTCTAGAGTCCCCGAATGTGATGGCAGTGCCAATGAAGTGACCCACACAGAAAGTATGCCATCCTTTCCGACTTCACAGAAGAGATCCTTTGCCCAGCTGCTGGCAAGTCAACCCTTTCATTTTCAAAGTCGAACATAGTGCAGCTGTTCTTGGAGCAAGCACAGGAACGTGTTGGGTTTGATGCATTAGTAGCTCTAGCGATCTGGACAACTCGGAACTCAGAGTCCTACCTCATATTATTAAAGTCTGGTCAAATCCAATGTATCCTAAACAGTTTAATACATCATACATCATGAAAAAAAACACGTAATCTCAAAATCCGTAGTCGACCCCCGAGCCCCCCTGTAAACAACGTCTTTTAATAAAGAAAGGAAAGCAATCGATTGTTTTCTGAAGCAGTCATTGTGTTCTTGACATGTTTACATATATGGAAACATAGGAATATGTATATGGTAGGTCGTTTAGGTGGACAATTGTATTGGACAAGACAATACATATGTAGTGGGAGTTATTCTGTGTTGTGTTATATTTAAAATGTCAAATGGGAGATTAAGCTAACCACGTTGTATGAAGACAATTATCAATATGGCTTAGCGGTGGTCAGAAACGAGGCATACTTCACTAAATGCATGCTATTTAAATACATGCCTTTTAATAAGTGCACTTCATAATATGTCATGTTATTGTGTTTTAAATACCACAACTGCCACCATTTACGATGTGCTTTCCGACCTGTAGTACAATATGTTGGGTATGGTCAGATGGAGAATTTGCTGCTGTGTTTATGTGTGCACATAATAAGGACATAGGCTTTTTGTGCAGATAAGCTTTTAGGCGTGGTATTGCAGACACGTTGCCCCAGTGCAAATAAAATCAGCACTACGGCAACAATTGGTCAAATGCAAAGAAAACCCCATCATTTCAAAGCATTTTTGCCCAAAAAATGTTGACCCTTCTCCAAGCACTACAGGGGTTGTACAGCCATAAAAGAAAGCAACAACCCGCTGTGCTGGTCCCTGTCTTATTGATGGTAACAACCACACCAGAATTGGACCAGCTTTCATTCTTACCAACATTTTTTTTTTTTTTTTTACTGAAGGGGGTTAAACGCCAAGCCCTGATAAGATTCTCATTGACTTATTCAATGCAGAACCCGTCATCTGGGTCCCCACATTGCACTTTTTCATTAATGCTTTGATTGCATCCAAGAATGTATCACAGTTATGGAATACAGCTGAAATCATGCCCATATATTAAAAAAGGGGGACGGGGTCCCCCGTGAATTACCACCCAATATCCCTCATGAATCCAAGTGGGAAAATGTTTGCTAAAGCCGTGCGGGAGCATCTACAGGAATGGGTTATTATAAAAGAGATGGTTCACACGCGGACTTTCAAGCTGGTAGGAGCACAATCGATCAATGCTTTAGATTACTCCTCGTCCTCCAGAAATACATCACCTTAAGGAAAGCCAGCCTGTACGCTGTCTTCATTGATTCAAAGACCCCGCATTTGATGGTGTACCACATACAATGCTCTGGAACATGCTTAGGGACAGGGGAATCCCAGAGCAACTGCTTGGGATATTTCAACGAATTTACACCAATAACCAAGCAGCTGTCTGATGGGGTCTGGTGAGCCAAACAATGAAACCTTTTAAAGATTAAAGGGACATTAGGAAGGGCTCGTATTGGCACTGACAGCGTTCTACATTTACTTTAACAAGGTTAATGACGCGCTAACACCAAATAGCGTGGACCACCATTGACGGGGAGACTATAGGATTCCGGGGCACTTCTTTGACGATGATGCAATCCTGCTAGCCACTGCACCTTCAGGGCTTAGTAAAACCGTAGCCACTTTTAATGAAAAGTGCAAGGCCATGGAACTGGAGATAACGTAGGTAAAACTAAAGCCATGATATTCCATCCTATTCGTACTAAGAGTTATAGATTAAAAACATGAATATATGTATTGACGGGGGAGACTAAACAAGGTCCCTGCCTACGATAAACTCTCAGAAAACTATCAAAGCTAACATTGTTTTGGAGAAAAAGAGGGGGCAATGTCAAAGTGTGCGCACAGGCATGGAGGTGGTGCAGCACAACCGGCTATAGGGATATACAAAGTCCAAGTGAAATCTGCGGCCACATATGGGGCAAAAACATGGGGGTATGCCAATATGCAATCATTAGCTACTAGAAAAAATGTTTTTCTTAAAAAGTTACGTTTGCTCCCACTGAGCAGTCCAAATGCCATAGTACATTTGACTATGGGTGTCTAGCGACCTCAAAAAATATATAAAGAACCCCATTAAGATATAATCACCCTGGAGGGCTGTAAAGCACTGCCATAGCTGCAGCATATTACATCCATACTAAGATAGCTTGATTTGGCCCACCTTTGCAAATATTCCCTTGATATGAAAATGAACACTGAAATTATGGGTCCTGTTAAAGATGCAGCCCTCATTTTGAATAGAACTAAGATGGAGGCATCATGTATAACTCGTTCAATTGGTCATCTAAAATAGATTTTGGCTACGAGGAGTACTTGGATTTTGTAGCACCCTCAAATGCTCGCTCACTGTAGATCAAATTCAGAATGGGTACATTGACCATAGCAATGTTCACAAGATCATGGAAAAACAGCAGAGTATGTCCAGCCTGTGGAGCAAGAGAGGAGACATTAGACCATGTTTTACTTCTCTTCCCCTTTTGTAGAGACCGCAGAGTCCTGTATGTTAAACCAATTTCAATTTTGCATACTATCCGTAGCATTGAAAATGCAACGCTTAAATGTAAATTGACACAACATTACAACGTGGTACATTTTTTGGCCAACTACATCCACCAAACTTGGCTAAGGAGATGTTCAACACTAACAAATGCAAATCTAACAAGGACTTACATGTGTATAAAGAACTTACTTGATTGTTCCAAATAACCATATTGATTGCCGACTATTATGATTAGCTAGTTTAGCTGAAGTTCCTTTGTATGGTTTTTATATTGTTTATCTTTGTGCAATGCAATTTTAATCTTCCTAAGAATAACTTTTATCTGGCTCTATGCAAGTGTTTTTTACAAGCGAGTATTGTGTCCAAACTTCTTTGTTTGGCTTTTAAACTATTGTATAAGTAAGATGTTTTTTCACCTGATCACTTTAACCCTTTAAGTGCCATGCCCCCCTCCTACCCTCCAGTGCCAAGGCCTTTTTTGGTGATTTCGGTATGTCGCCATTCAATGCCTTGTAACTTTTTGGTTACATGAGATATCTCAGCCAAATTTGGCCCCTTTTTTTCCCATATGTAGGCGGTCATAACGCCACCCAGGAATCCTAGGTTGCTGTAAGGGGGTGAGAGAAAATAACCAAAAAGGGCAAACATTTTGGGGAATTTCAAAAAATGGCAATAAAATGATGTACAAAGAAGCCTGTGTTTTTTTCAATTATTTTGATGTGGTTAGCAACCGTTTTGTGAGAAGTAGACGATTTTGGCAATGCTTGCCAATTGTACACGTGTGGTCGGAATGGAAGAAAAGGGTAGAAAGCCGAATTGGAGGACAGAAAGGCATACATTTCTGAAAAGTAGACAACATTTTACACTGAAATATGCCGCCAACAACACATGGCCTACCTTCCTTCATCCCCACACTTGTCCCAATGAAAACAGTACCTCGCATGTGTGGGTGCACCTACCTGGGTGCAAAGGGGAAAGCCTAAAACACAGCTAACCCAGAGTCTTTTCCGACAGCTGGATTATTTCTGAAGCGCACACCATACAGATATGGGCCTATGGTGTCCAAGCCACCAAGGAAAACAGGGAACCCCATGCATTTCCCAAAAGTAGACACAAGTGGGAATCCACAGATGTCTGACTTGCGAAAATCACCCCAGAATTTATCACCCAGACCCCCCGGCAAAGTCCAAATTTGAGGGGGCGGGACACAATTTCTGCACATTTTACTCTGGTCATCCACTGAAACATGCCGCCAACAACACATGGCCTACCGTCCTGCGTTCCCATAGGTGTCCCAACAAAAACCTCACATGTGTGGGTGCCCCTATCGGAGCGCAAAGGGTGAATCCTAAAACACGGGTAACCCCAACTCTTTTCACACATCACAATTGCAGGATTTTGACTCATGTGCACACCATACAGATTTGGGCCTAGGGTGTCCAAGCCACCAAGGAAAACTGGGAACCCCAAGCATTTCTGAAAAGAGGACACCCGTGGGAATGCACAGAGGTCTGACATGCGCAAAGCGGGCCAGAATATTTACCCAGAAACCCCGTCAAAATCCAAAATGTGCCAAAAATCTTTAAATTTCTGCACATTTCACTCGGCTCACCCACCAAAATACGCCACCAAAAATACATGGCCTACTGCCCCGCCTTCCCACAGCTGTCCCAATGAGAGCCAGACCTTGTTTCCGTGGGTTTCATACCTGAGAGACAATGGGCAAATCATTTGTACAGTAACTTCTCTTTAGTGTGCGCAGTAAAGTCTAAAGTGCTGTCAGTAAGCCCATTCAGATGCACCTTTGCTCACACTTCTCAAACATACAGGTCACAATGCAGTCAGACAGGCAAAGTGGGGTTTAGCACAAGGAGGATTGTCCTTGTGAGCAGTGATGCCAGGGCAAGGCACCCACCATATAACTGGCCATTCATACCCCTTTCGTGTCTGCAGTCAGTAGGCATCCATTTCAGCATTTGCATCTCTACCAAATCACTTGCGCCAGAGCAAGCACATCAACACACTTACACCATGTGGACATCTGCTCACAATGCAACTGTGTCTCTAGCAATATCTTGTACACCATTTTACAGCATTTGCATATGACCTGTGTCTGCATTCAAATATCATGTGTCTGCTTTTGAATCCAGATACTGATAGCAAGTGCACATTGGCTAATTTGGCTACCTGCCCTACAGGCACTGTCTTTCACACCAACTTCGAATATGGCCATAGCACCTATATGGAAACATTCATGTGTGCAACCTTACCCACACAAAACACACACCCTGTAACATGGCAATCATTTCTATAGTGCTGGAAAGTGTATTCACAGAAATGACATCTGCATGATCTACGTAGCTTTACCTCATTCACACACCAATCGTATCCAATTAATTCTTACAGAAGACATGTCACTTACACCACACATAATCTTAGTTGAAGTAAAACAATAAAGAAGGCAGGGTGTTACGAGGTACGCAAGACACCGCCACCATACAGATGATGTCCAAGTACCACTTTCATGACACTTAGGACTCAGGGGAGGGAGCCAAAGTGGCGTGTACTTTTTTCAAAAGACACCCCTTCAGTGGAGGGAACCTGAATGGTGTACCGGTCTTCTCCAATGAACCCCTTGAGTAGAGGGAGCAGGACTGGCATTTTGTTTGCATGCCAAACCTTAGGTGGAAGTAGCCGGAATCGTGTTCCTTTCCAATGTACGCCTGAAGTGGAGGGAGCTTCACTGACATTTTCTCCTACAGCAGGCCCGAAGTGGAGCAAGCTACACTAGCGTGCCTTGCCAAGATACCCCAAAGGGGAGTGAACCACAGTGGGGTCCCCTTCTTCTCCAATGCACGCCTCTAGTGGAGGGAGCTGGAGTGGTATTCCTTTCCAAGATGCACCTGAATTGGAAGGAGCATGCATTGCGTTACTTTGCAAGTCACACATCGCGCAGAGGGAGCTAGACTGACGTTTCCTTCTGAGGCAGGCCTGAAGTGAAAGGTACCGGAGTAATATCCCTTTCCCAGGCAGACCTCAAGTGGAGGGAGCAGGACTAGCACTGCTTGCCAAAGCACGCTAAAGGGGAGTGAACCAGAGTGGTGCCCCATCTTCTCCAAGGCACACCTCAAGTGGAGCGAGCTGGAGTGGCATTCCATTCCAAAATGCGCCTGATTTGGAAGGAACATGCATTGAGTTACTTTGCAAGTCACATCTCGCACAGAGGGAGCTAGACTGATGTTTCCTTCTGAGGTGGGCCTGAGGTGAAAGGTACCAGGGTGATGTCCCTTTCCCAGGCAGACCTCAAGTGGAGGGAGCAAGACTAGCGCTGCTTGCCAAAGCACGCCAAAGGGGAGTTAACCAGAGTGGAGTCCCCATCTTCTCCCCATTTCGTCCCAGACATTATTTTTTTTTTATGACCCCTCCACTGGGGGTAGATAATCACCCATCTGGGTGTAGTTAGAGGGAAATATAATAGGCTGCCCATAGGACAGAGGATGAATTAGAGCATGTTAGGTGAGGAAGAGACAGGAGGGAATGAAGAGAAGAATGACTGATTCCGTCCAGAAGGGGAAGATTGGTACATTGAGAGAGGGAAGCATAAGTAGCCCATGGAAGGATTTTCTGTCTGTACAGGTGAATTGACTTCCAAACTAGTCACATGTATTGAGTGTTTTGAAGATGGAATGATGCCTGCCTCACTGGGTCCCTAGCTGTTTATCGCACAATCATAGGTTTCATCTTAAAAGGTACATCAAAAGAAATCCTTACTTATTGACAAAAACTTCCACACTTTGATCAGGGTAAAGTCTGGGAAGGGAAAAGGACTGGAACAGCAATGCAGATAATGCATGCCCTGTATTTGCTCATTTGTATATCAAATACCAAGTTAGATGTGGTATCTATTAGGCCCATTTCATTTTGCAATGGAAGACTAAATTGAAAATAAACATTTTGACTTTCACTTTCAACTTACATGAGCCAATGCAAACAAGTTGTGTTTTGCATGTAAATGGCTTGGGACATACCCCAATGTTAGCTGATCCTTGCCAATATGTCAAGTGACCTCTACATTCCTAATACATTCACAACCTTCCATGTACGAAGGGGTGTTGGTACATCGATATTTCTGAACGTGAGTGGTGTCAATTTCTCTAGCACTATAAATGTTTTGATGTCAGAGAAAATCAAATGCTCTAGCCTGTTTTTGTCTTCTGAAAATGCCCCATTGAAATGTAATAATGTTCATAGTGAAATTCATGCTAAGCAGAATGGTAATATGTTCAGCATTTATAAGAATATAGCATATTTACATGGAGATTGTTGTGATAGCAAATGGATGCCTTTGTGGGCTTATAATATTGAGATTCATAAAGGCAGGTGCAATTTTTATGTTGGTTTAAATGATTGTTTTACATATATAGACCATATTGTAGAAGGCTCTACGGTAAAGCTGGAGAACCAGCTGTTGATAACTGATCCAATTCTTTAAAATAAATGTCAATTTTGCACTACTTCACTTTCTGTTCTTTGCTCATAATTGTGGGGTGTGATTGTATGTGTGGGAACATTAGATAGGTGTCACATCCCTCATAGCCAATATTAAAACATATACAAATATTCAACAATGCAACCCATTGTGGCTCATTACAATGCTCCAGATTGGCAAATAATGCTGCGAGGGACCTGGGAGGGATGCAAATCAAAGTGAAAGAATGGGTATGAAGTCAAAATTATAACCTAGCACAAAGTCAGATTGTGGTAAAAAAGCTCTGTTGCCTAGGCCTATTAGAGACAGAGGTTCATGCAGGTGGGAGGGCAGATTTCAATTTCAATGAGTCACCATCATGTTGTGGTCTACCTAAATTGCTGAAGTGTTCTGGTAAATCCCCAGCAGAAAATAGCAGAATAGTGGCAAGCTAAAATATAGAAGGGAAGACAACATCATGTAGAAAATGGAAATAAGGGTGTTAAAGCTGATAGAACATACCTTTTGAACTTGCCATCTTGTAGAGTGTGGCTGTCATTGATCAGGTTGGTGGTTTTGCCCGTGATGGGTCACATGCCCCATTCATCCTATCTGGATGATCTGCAAAAGTGGGTTAAAGCATGCCCGGAAGTGGTGAAAGGGAAGCAATTATCACAAAACCTCAGAACGAGTGGACAAGTAAAATAAAAATAACAATAAAAATCAAGTTAATGTTGTTGTAGTGCAGTTCCATTGAATCAGCCTGCAGAAAGGTGAGGCTAAGGAATGCGGGGATGGTGATTAGGACTCTGGCAGCTTACACTCTCGCATATTATATAGATAATAATGTTTATAATAAATAGTAAAGATGATGCCTATAATGAATGTAATAAGAACAACCTTTCTGGCAAGAGAAATAAGATGTACTGGCTTTGCTGCATCTTGCTTGATATCATGTTGAAAACCTGCAAATGTTAATTTACGGAGAGTGCCCAGATGTTGGAAAATTGACTGTTGAAGTAATTTATTTCAAAGTCAGACTTTACAATATCGATGTACAGTGACATAATTTCTTCAGCCATTGTGAAACTCACCGAAAATGTATCAAAGGTATTTCCATCAATGCGCATCTTGAATAGGCATTTTAGAGTACACACAAATTCTTGCCAAAACATATCTATGTTATATGTGAAAATCATGAGTACACAATTTTACACAATTTTAAGCGCAGGATGTGTGCATTTGGGGGGCAGCTTTGGACAGAGAGAACTGTGAAGTTCAAACTAAACTGCCTTGTCTTTCCAAGAATGAACAATGCTACATGTGAAAGAAATGCCCATTATAAAAGGCCCCGTGTTCCATCGAATTCTGAAGGAATGTAATCAGAAGTTTATACTTAGATTTCTTCATGTGTCTTTCCAATGTGAATAGCATATGTAAAGATGATGTAATTACAGTAAAAGTTGTATTTCAGTCAGTGTGAGAATATATATTGTGGTCATTTATTCTGCCATGTTGGTAAAGGCATTCTATCTATACTTTATGAAAGTCAGGAATAGTAATAGAAATGCTATTGACTTTTGTTTTGTGGTGTGAAATACAATAAGATATGCCTGCATTTATGAATGTATTTGTACTGGTATATATTTTATTAATCTATATAGAGCTTTCACAAAAGCGCTGAACAAAAAAGCCCATTGACAGAACAAGTTCACGTTTCAAACAATAAACAGTGAGAACCAAGCAGAAAAATATAAAACCGAGAGCAGGAGTAAAGTTTAGGAAGGTAAATCAAGTAGAAACATTTTCAGATGAGTACAAAAAAGGTGCAGCGAAGGAGTGGATCTGGTATTAGAAGGAGAATATTTCACAGAGAAAAATGAGATAGTGCACACTAGGGCTTCAGAGATGAAAAGAGAAACTGATTGGCAGAATGGAGAGCTCTGGGGGAATATGGAAGGAGAGTAAGGAGGACAGATAAGAAACAGCAAGACTATGGGTAGCTTTATAGAGAATAGTTAGGAAGTGAGACAGCAGTCATTTATCAAAGTTAAGCCAAGAAAGAGGAGAGAGGGAGTGATAGAAGATCAAGAGGGGAGCAGGCAGAGTGTGCAAATAGCGGCACTGAAATGGTACATACAGTAGCAAGACATCAAGAAGGAAGACCAATAAATAAAGCAGAGCAATAGTTGAGGCAAGAGAATACCAGAGTTGAGATAAGGAGCTTTTTTGGCATAAAAATAGAGGAAGGCACACGTCTTACATATGGTAAAGAGTTGATTGTAAGAGAATTTAGCAATAGTAGCAATGTGAGAAGAAAAGTATAGAGCATAGTGGAACATGCCCCCAGAATTGAGGTCAGAGGAACAGAATGAGAGAAAAAAGGAGGAAAGGAAATAGAAAAAATGGAACCAAAAAGAGTTAAAAAGAAGAGAATCAACTTGTATTTTAAGTTTCAATTCTTATGTGTAGGCATACATGAACAGTTCAAGCCTCTGGTCCATTTGGAACTGGGTTGAAAATAATTACTGGTTATAGTCATTCCAGATTATAATTATACATTGTATAAAATATAAAACCAGAGCAAATTACACATTTTGAAGCAAAGCTCAATTTATTTGGCCTTCTGGAGAGTTCAGCTGAGATGCAAAGGGAAGGTATATTGGACATTTGATGTTTATGTGACTGTCACATCTTATCAAGTGCTCTCGATGGGTAAGGGGTTGGGAGGGATTACACATCTCATTCACAAATTGGCCGAATGTGTGGAAAAGTAAAAGTTAATATTTTGGGAGTCACATATGGTTACCCTTTTCCACTGCTCATTGAGTCTAGGGCAAATGGAGAGGGTAGATCAGTCTGATGATGGGACTTACCTTAGTTATCATGCTCCCCTAGGTATGCAAATGGAGCTGACAAAAGCCTTGGGAAGAAAATTAATTTAAGGTACAATGAAACAGAATGGGCATCAAAGTAAAATTTAAAACAAAAAGGACATTAAAGGTGTTGAAATATGCCCTGCTAGAGAGTGAAGCGGGTGTCGTTCAGAAGGCTGACACATTACTGTGATGGCCACATGAACCTCGTGGCTTAAAAAATAATAAAAGAATAACAGATAAATAACACACTTAATTTTATATGCAGCTTGCTTTCATAGTTATTTGCTTTTTGTAAATCTGCTATAGCATTTCTTTTCACTGTATCTTACTAAAAGCACATGTTGTTCCATGAGCTTAGCCCCCTCGTGCTTTGGGTCCTACATTGAGGGTGTTACTTTAAGTAACTGAAACTTCGTTGAGTTAATTTTGCTTTTGTCTACTCTATTTTGCCTCTCCACTTAAAAACACGTTTTATGCCCCACCTAATCTTTAATGCGGTTAAGGTCGCTCAAGATGGCACAAGGTAACAGAAAAGTCAAGTGTGACTTGCAGGTTTCAGGAACACCTGTTGCCATTGTGTAAATGATCAAGACTTTCTGTTGTGACTGTGTTTGAGGAATCCCCCCAGAATCATTATACACAAGGCGGCTGTCTCAGATCAGAACCAAGGTAATGGAGGAGTGAGAACAGATAACCACACTGCTTTGAGAGACCACTACATTGCAGGCGGTTTCATACCCACACACCAACCTACTAAGAATAGCAATGAGCAAGCATCCCCTCTTTGCCACTGATGAGACAGGTGTATTTCAATTATGCAGAACTTCTCTTGCCATCTTCTGTCCCTGTTGCCTCTCCGGACACTCCCTAGAGATCTTTCTAAAGAAGACATACTAGAAGTGACTGTCCAGGAGATCTTCAAGATTTCACGTGACCCATCAGAAGTATAACATGAAAACAAGGTGGATTTGTGTGGAAGCTCACATTTGCCAGTATACAAGGGGAAAGGTCCCCACAGGCTATCATACAGTAAACAGGTGCAAGGTGGCATTGTGGCCAGAATGCTGCTCAGTTGGTACACATGGGACATACAAGAGGTTAGGGAGGCAAATGCTTCAACACTAATGCCACTTGAGATCACACTCAAACTTGCACATGATGGTCGACAGTCATGTTGGGTCAGGCAAGCAATGTCTGCAGCTGTAATGAACAATGTTGAATGGCAAGAACAATACAAAGAATTCGTAATGAAAACTTTCAAGAGGAGATCCACAGCACGTTGCAGGTAGTATATCAAGATACTACATCAGCAACAAAAATGAAACCAGCAAATGCAAAGGCCAGACTGGTCTGCAAATATAATGTATCCTCCCCTATGGTACAGAGCCCTAAAACATAACTGTAGACCCACGTGAGTGGGCAACCCCCACCCGAAGAACATGGCAATTGGCCTTGTTCATTCTCAGCGGAGTCACTGTGCCCTTTTGGGAAATGTTGAAACACCTGCAGCCTCAACCTAAGTTAATAAGTGTAACCCAGATGTAGATCCCACTTGTTGTGTGCCACGTGAGATGATGCACATCAGACCCACCACAGTGATGATTCCCAACAAGACAGAAACCTGTACCTGAGGTTGTTCTTGGCACGCTCGTTAAGCTACGAGGCATGGCTCCTCGGTGCTGCCTGCTGCTTTGATCTGGAATGGACTGATATACTGATATACTGATATGCAAATGAACATTTCTCCACTAGAATAGCACCCAGACTTAAAATATGTTGTTAGACCTTCCTGGGGAGGTGCTTAGCCATGGAACAGGATATTGTTTTTTCTAATGGGGGGAGGTCTCATAAACAAAAGAAAATATTAACACAGCACCAGCAAATGCAATAATCACTGGCAAACTATCACATGCATCTGTTAGCCTCTTATCAAGCGCCAATTAACTGTGGTAGAAAGTCACTGTGTACCCAACCTGAACGCTCAGCTCATATTCCTTTTTGTTTGTGTGTGGCTTTCAGATGTATAGCTTCTGTTCATTGATCAAGCATTTCTCACGACTAATTGGTCTGTTCACAGAAATGAATAAGCTGCCCAACCCATGATTTAAATCTCACATGCATGACGCTGACTGAATGCAGTAATCATGCAGCAGGTTTAACTAATCACAGTAGGTGCAGGTAGTCACCTCAGAGTCTCTCAGGAACCGAGTCCTAAGATGGGAGCACATTAGGAGCTCATCTATGATGTAAACCATATTTGCGACCTTACAGTCTGTTTCCCAGGCTCTGATTCCCCTAACGACACCTTAACTACACCATACCAACATGTTACCTCCACATAAATCGGGATGTCATCAGATTGGCTCACACACAAAAACCTGCATGTTAACGTTAGCCCTGGCGCAGTATAGCATCAGGATGTTTTGGACGAGCAAAGGTGTTTCTTTTCTGGAATAAAATCCTGCATTGGCTGTGTCATTACCTGTCATGTAACATTTCTATTATCTGCATTTATCCCCAATGTAATGGCGTCAAGAGACCCTAAAGTAAATTTTACCACGAGTCTTCTTCTTTTTTCTCCACTCAGATTCATGAATAGATACATCATTTGTTTTATTTACTTTAAAGTCTAATTTGTTGAACAACCTGTCAATTATTCGGCTGGTATTTTGGAACATATTCACCAACACAATAATCTGAAATAAATAAAATGGGTAATATATCCAAAACCAAGTGCAAATAAACGTGGCACAGATGAAGCACTTTTTTTTAGTTTTATTTTCAGCTGTACACACAAAATGCACAAATGATACTTGTGCATTTCAGTAGCGCTGGACATCAGTGTAAAAGATGCACTGTCCAGCCCAATTGCATGTATTAGTTTTGGGAGTGCTTAGGCTCCCAGCACCTACTCGGTGGCTGGAGCGAATATAATGGCCCATCACTTTGAAACGTTAAAAAAGGAGAAAACATTTTAATGTTCTATTGCTATTTGAGTGATATAAATGCAAGTGGGACGGCAGCAGTTCCACTTACAAAAGAAATGCATGTATTGGAATGGCACGATCATGCAATAGACATACATCCGGCTCCAATCAGGCACAGGTGGATGCCTTTATTTTGTTTGCATTTTAAAATGCATGCATTTGTGGATACGGGGTACATTTTAAAATGTACTAAAACAATCCCCTACTTGAAAAAATGTGAGTAGGGTGCAAGAAAGGTTGATCATGGCCATAGAGGCACACATTTAAATGCCCTTTGTGCAAAGGACACAGTTTTTATTGCAGGGCATCTTAACTGTTGTGCCAATAAATGTTTTAAAAATTAGCCCCAATATACTGAATTATTTTGTATTGCAGAGACTTTAAAATGCACCAGATTTGGTGTTCCTAAGGTTCTATGTGATTACATCGACAGGTTTATGTTTCGCTGAGTTTTTTGCTGCTGGTTTCAGGCCCAATAAAAGTATTGATTTTTATTGTTTGGAGGGCTTCCCCCAAACCCTGTTCCCAGTGTTCGCTACCTATACCAACACCCCCTAACACGTATGTCCGTTACCCCCCTACCCCAAATATTTTTCAATTCGTTTTTCAGCCAAAAATCATCAGCAAAATATCCTGGTGATAAATGAACGTCATACCGTTCCGAAAGGTTTCGGTTCAGTAGAATATATATACATGAACTTATAAAAGTATGAAAATGAGAGCTCAGAAGATTGTTGTTATGACAATTAAAATATTGATTGACATCACAATAGGGTGATAAAGCAATTTCAAGGAAATTGAAACGCCTACATATCTTGATTTACAATTTTGGAAAAGAGGAGCTAAAGTGTTTGGAGATACTGAATAATAATCGAGTAACACAGAAACATAAAGCACACAGTAGATGAACAAACCATTAATGTGATCACATGACCGAGATACCAAGTTCTTAATTATAAGTGACCATTTATTTTGGATAAATATAGTTTTTTTCAGCAAGTAATTTGTAATGCGCTCCTCGTTTCAGATTGTTTAACTTTACCACACACAATTTTCTTTGAGCTTTTCTTCTATCTCCCTTGGCTCACCTGTACCTAAATAGCCAAGGTCTCCATGACTAGATTCTCAAAGAATGTCTTGCCAGAAGAGGTGGTCCTTAGAAGTATGACCTCTTTATTGTTCTATTTGATAGTGTACTTTGGCGCAATGGTTGTGGTGAAGTGGGAGAATGGAAGACCAGGCTCCCGCCCTTCCCCCCTCGCGCTTGGCCTAGAGGATGTCTACCAGACGACCAAATACCCTGGTACAGGAACATACGGATGTGCCCATCTACCTGCCCAGCAGCCCGCCCCGTCCAGGCCGACACCTGCGGCATGGATCAACTCGACTAAACCTACATGTCGTTAGAGATGCCAGGACGACCTAGCCACGGTCAGCACACCTGTGCAAATATACACACCGGACACTCCCACACCAATCCACACGAAGAATATACTCAGTGCTATGACGTAGGTGACAGACATACTCACGGACGTGCATCTTTATTATTTTCCACATAGGCTCTCAAAATGCAGAAACGCAAGACACATCATGAACTTATCTAAAAAGGCTTGCTCACGCTTCTTCTAAGAGCCATGTACCATAATGAAGAATATAACGGACACGATACTGAGGATAAAGCAATATGATACCGTAACCTAAAGCGCTCTGCATCAAACGGTTCCACCTATGCACCAGGCCCAAGTAGGCCGCAAACAAAAGCTTCCATGAACATTGAATGAGCAAGAACTGGGTTGCTGACCCTGCAAAATGAGCCCGGCGAAAGCACACCGCCAAGGGCACGATGTTGCAATCTTGCACGCTGCAAGCCAACGCCAAGGTCGCACCTGCAAGATAAACCAGGCACACAGTAGGAAAAACAATATTAATTATGTTGAATTTTGCCTCAAACACGGTCCCACCTCACGTGACAAAGCCAAACCTGACAAGATGCCAAGCCAAGGAGGAAGAAGATGCCTGAATCCCACGTTTGAAGACACAGGCAGATACAATTAAAAGACTCATTGGACATCTGCAGCAGTGGGAGTAGTCGACCTCCCAACATATGAATAAATCCTCACATTGTTTACACCTACCCATATTAAAACATTGTTGCAAATTACAGGTGCACCGCGAGCTGGGAACAGCGATAGTCCCAGACTGGGAGGCTCGCGAGCAGACCAATCAGAACATGGGGCTCTTATCACTGATGCCATTAACATTGACCAATCCTCAGAGGTCTTCATGCAACAATTTTCATGTATCAAATTGAAGGGACAGCCCAGGTATACCACCTGACTAACCCTCAGCCACTAACACCATTCTCTATATGTGCGCTATACTAACCCCACCACTGGAATAACCAATCCAGAGTGGAAATAGGTTTTTTACTAAACTTTGTAAGATGACGCAAGTAGCGCGTCATACTAAGGTAAAAAGGGCCTGCGAGCCCCACGATTGTGTGTGTGTCAGGACGGACGCGTACGCTCCTTGACCCATCCCTGCCGTTTTGTCTAATAAACAGCAGAGTCACCTTGCTTCTTTCGTGTGTCTCATACTCTATCTTTTTTGGGATATACAGGAGGAGTTGGGGCCTCCCTGCCCGGAGGTCTGCGGACGGCCCGGCCGACCCCGGCAGAGTTCTCCCCCCCGACAAGTTGGAGGCACTGCTGAGATCTGTTTAAGATCTGCTTTTTTATTTTTACTTTTTTTCCTGGTACTACTGTTGCAAGGAGGCCCGGCGGCGTGGCCCCCTCTGCCGTTGCCCCCTTCTGAGGACTACAGGACCATCGCGGAACTGCGAGAAGACCGGACAGCGCAATCCGGATATTGGCCTTCGGGAGCCGGTTGAGAAGTATCCCGCCCGCGGTTGGCGAGTGTCCAGACGTGGTCCAGACGAGGGGAGGTGGCGAGCCGCCTGGAGGGGTGCATGCAGTCGAGCGGCCCCGAATCAAGAGAACTTGGTGAGCATGCCACGCACAACAAGCAATGTGAAATTGTGAGGGACGGGGGAGGAATCAAATACGGGAGGTGGGAGGTGTTGCACAGGTGCGCGGCGAAGGTCTTGACAATTTAGTGTTGGCAATGACATGAATGGTAGCCGAACGAATGCGTGAGCAGTCGGCTACGTTACGCGAGAGAGGGGGGCGGAGCACAAAAACATCACGTGCGGCCGCTCGTAGACACCGATTGGCCTAGGTCGCGACTACGTGTAAGGGTGTGTGTGTGTGTGGTTTCCTACGATTTGGCATTTATTGATCAATGAGTAGATGAGGAACCCTATTGTTCGAGCAAGAAACTCGATAGGTAGATGACATTTCCCTGTAGACGGTAGCTAGTCAGTTGCCCAATACGGAAGATAATTGGCTGGTTAAGCCCTCCTGTCGAGGGGCGTATCACACGCGAGGCGACGCAGTGTGCGCAGTCCGATTATATCATTGATTACCTTGTTCCAGGAGTGACAGGAAGACAGCTGTGAGGTTAACGGGGGTAGATTGCAAGTGTATTTTGAACTTAAAGAATATATGAAAAACTTACCAGTAGCTCGAAGAGATCGGTGACGTCACCAATAGGGCTTTCATAGGATATCCCGAGCACAAGGCATCTTTCCTTCTGAGAGTGGTGGGGATGAGAACTGTGGTAAAGGAGTTTGAACGGAGATAAACGGTAATGAATTAATCAAGGAAAGGCGAAACGGGGGACGTGGCGGCGCACGAAGAACGCCGGCCACGGCAAGTGTAGAAGAAGGAGGAGGAGCAAGTGAAAATAGGACGACTGTATAAGAACGTCACAAGGGGTACGCAGCCACAGGGGGCTACGTGCGCCTCGGCCGCAGGGGGCCGTAAGGGTTTTGTGTAAGGAAGAAAGAAAGAAGAAAATATATAAATGTAAATACTATATTTTAATAATTTTCCTTAGCGGACTATCGCAAGTCCCCAAACTTACGGGGCCAGGTAACGATATAAGGTTGTATATTGTAAACTGCTAGTGAGATAACCGCTACCAAATAGGGGAAGGGTAACAAGTGGAGCGCTACTATGTCATACGGGACAGGATCGGGAGGGTGGGGGAACACCCTCACTACCCCACTACAACACATATGTACCACACTGTCACCCCTTAGGGAGAAACTGATTAAGTATAGCATAGAATGGACCCAGCGGACGGACAACAAAATGATAACACTGTGGCCGCCTAATGGTAGCTTCGACCCATATGCCCAACATTCACTACTAAACCATCTGCATAATACATACAAACGGAAGAAGTTGGCAAACCACGTGGAGGTGTTTAACTTATGGAGGATGTTCCAAGGGTCCCGACCAGGACCAAATGGAATGTTCACTGTGGGGGAAATACCGGAAGAAAAAGAGATCAAGGAGGAAGGAGAGGATGGGAAAAAGGGGAGTGAAGACCCAAAGAACACGGGGAATGGACAAGAGGGAGGAGAAAAGAATAATAAATCAAATGAGATAAAAAAGGAACCGAGCAACGATATACCCCTAGAAAAGGGAGTGAAAACAGAGGGAGGGGGATTGTACCCTTTAAGGGAGTTAGAAGAAATAGAAAGAGGTCAGTTAAGGGCGGCTGAGGGGTACTCGCATACAGCCCTCCACCATATGTGGCTCATAGGAAAATGCCAGCAGGGGAGGGGAGGACTGGAGAAGAACAAACTGTGGAAATAGGAAATGATGAGTGGGTAGCTGCACAGATACTATTAAAATTACAAGGTTCATTAACAGGAGAAGAGAAGGAGGTAGTAAGGAAAACAGATGAGGATAATACCAGGGAGAGTGGAATGAGAGGGGAAGAGCTGTTACGGCAAAAGGAAGAGATTTTGGAGGAACGACTAGCAGAGTTAAGGGATGAGCAGAACGAACTGATCAAACAGCTCGAGAGGGAGGAAAGAGAGAGAGCGAGGAAAAGAAAAGAAGGTAAGAACAAATTGGAAAAAATAAGGGAACAAACTGAGGAGCAAAAGAGAGAAGCTGAACGGGTAAAGGCAGCAGCAGAAAGGGTATCAAGAGCAGTGCTGCGAGAAAAGAAAAGGGAAGAAGAAGAGAAAGAAAAAGAAATGGCAATGTGGAAGAGGAGATTACTATCAGAAACGACTAAAAAATACAAAGAAGGGAGGGTGATAGAGAGCATATTAGAAAGGGAAAGGGTGAAATGGGAAAGGAAGAAAGAGAATGAAAGAATATTGGAACAGGTGAGTAGTGAAGTAATGGAGGAATTAAAAAGGAAAATGGAGGTAAATGGTAGGGAGATGGAGGAGAGAAATGAAGGAGAAAGAGAAGATAGGAGAAGGGAGAGTGAACTGTGGGGGGATGTATATAGAGACACAGAGGTAGCAACAACATCAGCGCAAGGGGGAGTGGTTGATAAAGGAGAAAAAGGAGGACTGGACCTAATAGACTTAAAAACAGTAACAATCAAGGGGGAAAAAGACAGAGTGGGGGTTACCGTTTATGACTGACTTTTGTAGTGAAGAAGAGGAAGGAGTGGGGAAGGAAGGAAGAAACAGTGAAAGGGAAAGCCTAGATAAACTATACATCACCCGGACCAACACAGACTCACCATGGATCCGTAGGAGAAAGGATGAACTGGAGAGAAGTGAGGGGGAAGAGCAAGGAATAGTGAAAAGACAGACATATGAGGCCACACCGTCCCCATCACGCCCTCTCCCATCCCACCCTACATGCTCAACAACCTCACGCTCGTCACGAACAATAAAACTCGCGCCCTTTACAGACGAACTGACACCCTATGCATGTCGGCTTAGAAACCTCCCTAGACGCAGGAAGGAAGGACGAATACACATACCCATATTAAATACAGGAAGTGATGGAAGAAGGGGAAAAGATGGAGAAGAAAGAGTTACGAGCAGGGGAAATACAGACGAAATTGACAATGTAGAAGAGAGGGAAGAAGAGGAAGGGTGTGAGGACTTGATTCTATGGAACACAAAGGGTAAAACGAGACATAACTTAATGCCACTTCTGGAGAGGGGAGGAGTTAGACCACAGTACGTCCCTTGGAAGCATACAGACAAAGAAAATATAAAGTGCAGGCTCCCATCATTAAGTGGAGGTGCGGGTAAATGGATATATGAAATGGCAAAACACACCGCAGGACAGAAACTGGCAGTGGGAGATGTAAAGGGCCTTCTAATATCAATATTAGGGGATGCAGCAGATGACATTTGGAAAAGAGCGGGATTCCCTGGGGTAACAATAGAAAACACATCGCATGATGGGGCACCATTCGCAAACTGCAGACATGCACTATGGCAGGCACTGAGGGTACAGTACCCAGACACATGAGACATAGGAGCAATTACCTCACGCAAGATGCGTGAGAACGAAGATCCTGTTGATTATATCCAGGAAATCCAAGAGAAGTGGCGCATGGAAACTAGAGAACAATGGGATAAAACACCAAAAATATTTTATCATATACTAGTACAAGGGCTCCCAGAAGGAGTTCAGAAACAATTGAAGAACGTAGTGGGAATGGAAGCAAAAGCATGGCCAGAAATATAACTAACTATAGTGCATCATTGCAGGACATGGCAAGGAAAAATGAAACAAAAGGAAGAGGACAGGAAAATGGAAGAGGCTAAACTAGTACAGAAAAAGCTCACTAAATACACAATGGAAGGGGCACTAATAACTACGCCTACAACAATGACCCAAAACCCCACACAAGTAGTGGCTGCACAAGATCCCTCCCAAATACCACCTTGACAGACTATAACACAACATGTGCCGCCACTCCAACCATACACGACCAACATGGGAGGAGGATACCCAATGCCAGGAGCTGGGTATTATAATTACAACAGGGGGAGAGGAGGAATTATGAGAGGGAGAGGATACGGATATAATACCCAACAGCAGGGGGGAGGACTTAGAAATTCCTACCCCACAGGGCAACCAGCATACCAGGACAACACAGGGAGCTTTCCATGGCAGAGTAGGGAACCACCGGTGTGTTGGAGTTGTGGATTATTAGGGCACATGTCACGCACGTGTAGAGTAAGACCAGGAACACCATCATGGAGTGAACAGGGACAACCAAGGCCCACACAGGAACAGCAGGGCATGCAGCAACAGCAGACGTTGCAACAGGGAAATGGACAGCAACAACTAATAACACAACAACAGCCACAGACACATTCACTGCCACAACAACAGGTAGCGATAACACAACAACCCCAAGTACAACAAACACAACTGGGCAGGGTGACGGTCCTGGGACACAACCCTTACACAGGAAATGGTCAATCGTTGTACCCTCAATAGGACAGCCCACAGACGGCCTTGGTGTGTCCCATCCTGTCAGTAACACCTAATAGTGCGGAGGAACCACGCATAGAGGTAACGATAGGTAACAAAAAATTATCAATCCTTGTTGACACCGGGGCGACCCGGTCTTGCATAAGGGAAGGTAAATTTAAGATGTCAGGCGAAGCCATGAACACCCAAGGATTCCCTGGGGCTAGAGGGTTGGTTCCTTTTACTGATAACATTCCCTTATCTATAGGAGATTATGACCTGTCAGTTCCACTTCTATATTATAGTGCCTCACCAGTAAATATACTGGGGAGAGACATAATGAACAGGTTGAATATGACGATGACCTTTACTGAGGACGGCATAATTTGCTCTACCCCAGGGATTAACATGCTCACAGCACGACAGATTATGCAAGCATACTGCGGACAGACAGCGATTAGGGCGGAGCCAGTAGATGGCGAACTCTTCCAGTACGGGACAGACATGGCATTTGCATGGATGCCAGGGATAGAGGGAAAAATATGGAGGAGGCCAGCAGCCTATCTGTTCAGACCAGAAACACCAGTCGATGAACCAGAAGGGAAGGTGGTTCCAGTGGACATTGAGAGCATTATAGCAACAGCTGATTACATTGCTGTACATGCCCAAGACAGAGAAGGAAGGTCATGGAGGGCAGTGATAGCACTAGCAGAAGGATGTAGACTGACCCAGGTGTCAGATGAGGAGCTGTTCTCAGAAGAAAAGGAGGAAGGTGAAATGGTGTTTATGATGAGTGTGGAAGAATGGCTAAGAGTGGCGTACAAACAAGTAGCACAGAAAATTGCAATGGCACTTGAGGCACCCGCATGCACCCCAGTCCCCTTCTTTAAGGAGGATATGACAAAGGTACCCACATCATTGTGGACTACTAGCCCCTATGACGTAGGGTGTATAAAAAGTATAGGGGGAGTAGGGATAAAATTGAAAAAAGGTGCAATAATCCCCAGAGTGAAACAGTACCCACTATCAAAAGAGGCAGATGAGGGCATATATGAAACCATAACGGCCCTTATAAATAATGGCATATTGGTCCCCTCAGAATCACCATGTAACACGGCTGTATACCCAGTGAGCAAGGCTAAAGGGGGTTCTTGGCGCTTCATACAGGATCTCAGGCCCTTGAACAACATGGTAGAAGCAGAATACCCCAAAGCAGCAAACCCGGCCACAATATTGTGTGGCATTCCAGCAGAAGCATCACGATTTACAGTGATCAACCTTAAAAATAGATTCTTCTCAATACCATTGCACCCAGACTCACAAGATCTGACAAGCTTCACTTACAGAAACACAAAGTGGAAACACACCAGATTGCCACAAGGGTATTGCGAATCACCCTCAATTTTCAACATAGTAATACAGATGGATTTGGGTAACATTGAAGTGGAAAGTACAGTGTTGCAGTATGTCGATGACATAATAATTTGCAGTACAAACGAAACAACATGCAGAGAGGACTCATTAAAGATGTTGACCATATTGGCTGAGAAAGGTTACAAGGTAGACATGGAAAAGTTACAGTACTGTCAAGAACAGGTACTTTACATTGGTCAGCTCATATCCCAACATGGAAGAAAGATTGCACCACAAAGAGCACAGGCCATTTCAAACACACCAGTGCCACAAACAGTGAGGGAACTGCAGCAGTTCCTGGGTCTGTGCAACTACTGTAGAGCATGGGTATTTGATTACAGTTCATACATAGGACCCCTGCTTGAGGCGTTAAAGGAAGCTAATAAAGGGGAGAAAAAGCTGGGGTGGACAATGGAAATGAAAGAGGCTTTTGATGAGTTGAAAGATGCGATATCAACTGCTCCGGTACTGGCATCCCCAGACTATGAGCGACAATTTTTTTATGTTTTCACATTGCGACTCAGCAGTAATGAAAGCAGTATTGGCCCAAAAAACAAGCATGGGCTACAAACCAGTAGATTTTTACAGCGGCCATTTAGATACTGTGATGCTAGGTCATTTCCCTTGCGAACAAGGTCTCGCCGCAGCTGCTTTTGCGGTAGAGAAAGCATCAGCAATCACCATGGGGTGCCCAACTACGCTGTTTGTGGAACATGCACTATTTGCCATATTGAATAAACCTAAGTCCACCCTAACCACGCAAAGGGCATCAGGTTATGAGATCATCTTATCCAGAGCTGAACTATCAATTGTTAGATGTAGCACGGTCAACCCTGCAAGGTTCCTAGCAGAAGTAATTGAGGAGGGAGATTATGCCCACGACTGTATGCAAATAACTGACATGTACTCATGTGCTAGAAAGGTTGAAGAAAACGCACTAGAGGGAGGTGAGCTCTTGTTCATTGATGGATCATCAACTATCGACCAAAGGGATGGTGTAAGGAGGACTGGGGCAGCAGTGGTGGTGAAAATGATGAAGGTACCGGTGTGTGTGGCCATGAAATGTGTACAATTACCAGAGCATTACTCCGCTCAAGCAGCGGAATTAGTTGCACTGATCTTGGCGTTGAAGGAAAGCTTTGACAAACGAGTGACCATATATTCCGACAGCGCATATATTACATCCACTGTCCACTCAGGGCCGTCGAAATGGAGAAGAAGAGGGTTTAGGAGAGCTGATGGCACTCCAGTGCAACATGCCCTCCTATTGGCTGAACTAATTGAAGCAATAAATGATCCCCAAGAATTAGCTTTGGTCAAATGCACCGCACACACCAATGGTGAAGACCACATCTCTAAAGGGAATGCAGCAGCAGACGCACATGCGAAGTATGCTGCATACTTTGGTGAGATATGGAACCCCCAGAGTCACAGAGAGGGAGAGGGAGGGGAATGGCTAAGGAGATGTTGATAAGAGAAGGGTACACCCATCTCCCAGCCACACAGATCATGGAGCTACAAGCGGCTGCACCAATGGCCGAAAAGAAATATGGCTAAAAAGAGGATGCGCAATGTCACCAACCGACGCACTATGGCGCCAAGGTGACACTGGAAAGATTGTGATACCACTGGCACTATTGAACACCGCCGTGAGCCAACTGCACTACCCAGCCCACACAGGCAAGGAAGTAATTGCAGCACGAATTAGGGAAGACTGGTTCTGCCCCGAGTTAAATTCTCATGTGTCAAATTTTATCAGCAACTGTCTCACATGTCAACAGTTTACGGCCGGCCATACTTTGAAGGTGATAAGAGGTACTATACCCGGCCAGAGGGACCTTTCCGGCATCTCCATATTGACTATGTTGATATGATTAACGTATGTCAAGGAAATAGGTGCATTTAGAGCAGCTAAATTCCTAGTGAGGGAGGTCTTCCCCAGGTGGGGAGTGTGCGAGGTACTGAGGTCAGACAATGGCCCACATTTCGCAAACGAAATGTTCCAGCACATCACATCCTTGCTGAACATCAAGCATAAGTTTGCATGTGCATACCACCCACAGGCCAACGGTATATGTGAACGCCTGAATGGCCTATTAAAGGAGGCAATTGCAAAGATACAGCAAACAACAAAGAAGAGTTGGTTATATTGCCTTCCATTAGCCCTATTTGAGCTAAGGAATAGACCAGGGTCCGACCACCACCTCACCCCTCACGAGGTGGTTACCAGACGTCAAATGCGCCTTCCCCTAACGCCAACATCAAGAGCATTTACTGACCACGAGAGTACTGCGAGTGTTCTTGGTGATGAAATGTACAAATATGTGTCTTCTTTGATTACTAGTGTAGTGTTTGTGTCTCAACAGCTCGAGCGCACGCGGGGCGGGTCTAACAGCGATCAACAAGAAGACGTGGATAAAGAACTGGAAAAGGAAGGACTGTGCAGAATTGCTAAAGGTGACCACGTACTACTTCGCAATTTCAACAGAAAGTGGAAAAGTCCACGATTCACTGGCCCCCATCTGGTAGAGGAGGTATCAACGAGAGCAGTAAAGCTACAGGACAAACATGCTTGGAACCACCTACACGATGTAAAGATCTACAAACTCCAGACCCGCCCCAGCGCCACCGACAGGGCCACTGGAAGAACAACAACAGCATCACCAACGGAGGAAGAGACTTCTACCACGACTTACAGCCTAAGTGTCCCCATACCCTGCCACCCCCCAGATCCCACAGAGACAACTATTAGAAAAGAAAGGGGTGATCCCCATACCGCCCACCCCATGGTTACACGATCAAAGGGTAAAGAGACTTCCGCCAGTTAAACCCCAAACCCTCTGCCCATTGACCCCCTGCCCAACGTAGTAACAATTGAACTGAAGGACATTGTTTGCACCTATACACATGTAAACACCTGAATGTTCTCTTTCTTTTCTCTCGCACATGCAGGTACAGCGTATTATTGTACTGTTAAGAAAGTAGATAACTAACCAATTCACTGCCCAGGAGTAGATGGTACCCTCAGACGATAATTACCTGGAAGAATTGTCACACCAATTTGTATATGAAGTAAGAAGGCCAACATACCTGAAAAGAAGGCGGGTACGTGTCTACTACACAGCATTCCTCTTGGCCATAGAACATTCAATGCCCCACCTCCAACCATACTTGCCTGCCCTGAGAGATAGATCGCTTAGATTTGCGTGGGAACAGCTCTTCGCCTGGGCACTGAATGACTACTTGATAGGGAGAGCTTAATAACAATAACTAACCTTAAATAACGAGCATATTAAGAATTTTCAGGCGGGCAACTGTAACGTCGCAAGAATAAGCTGCCGGACTGCAGCAAGGTAAGAGAAAAATGCCGGTGAAATTAGCATTTGTAATAAAATTGATAGGGATTTTAATGATCCCCGGGTTCTTGGCTGCCTCTGTATGGCAGTACAGCTATGCTATCAATATTATTGCTGTTCCCAAACCTATTACACCCCCACCCCCAGCTGCAACAGGTGTTACGTCAGGTGGTACTAGTAAAATCCCACACAAGGAAAATAGAGTTAAACGCAGCACATACTCAGATAATAAAGGCATTGACAACTACGTACAAGATTCAGCACACATCTCAAACAACATATGGTATCAACACATGACCCACATAGGTAAGCAGACAACAGAAGACAGCTGCTACATTTGCTCATTGATCCCATACGCCATGAGCGCTTCTCGAACATTTGTTGCCACGGAAATAGATGGAAAAATAGCACAATGTATAATATACCTGGCACTGTTCCAGACGAAAGGAAGATTTCAAGGAACAGTGGTGCATCTGGTGTGGAAAACACGAGATACATATCCATATGAAAACAACTTCCTCAAGACTTATTTGAGTTACCACAAGAGCAGTTTACATGCTGAAGGATTCAAATACATAACAAGTGGTCCTGAAAAAGGAGAACCAAAGAAGGTAACACTGCAGTACCTGCCATGTGATTGGTACGCCACTGAAGTCCCTGGTAAAAAAGGATGTTGGGAAAGACCACTGATTAAAATAACAGGGAAGGTGTACATGGACAACAAATGGGACATAGGAGTGGTTGGCAGTAACATGGTAACAAGGGAAAACATTTCAACTATTGATGGACATAACCATAGATGTTGGATGACTTGGATCAAGTACGTACCCATGCTCACATGGATGGAGAAGGATGAAGACCCAATAACAATATTGCCGCTAACTGCGCCTAAGGTATGCTACCAACATAAGGGAGAGGTGGATGTAGGATACAATACCAACTGTGGAAGTGTGATGGAGCTACCTGAGGGGGGAGCAGGAGCAGCAGTAGTAATGGACCATTACTGGGCCTGTGGAGACAAGGCGTACCACACACTGCCCCCTTTGTGGAATGGTGTATGCACTATAGTACAAGTTAATGTACCATCACTGGTGGTACCTCAGAAGCATGTAAACATGGCGAATTTCCCCAAGATGGATGAAGGGAACAAAAGGAAGAAGAGATCTGCACAGCCTCGGAAAGGGCCAGAGAACAGACGCAACGGCAACAACACTGTCCTCAACAGAAGGAAAAGACAAGGAGAACCTCTCACAGTAAATTACCTGTGGGGAAGGTCGGAAACAGCACTGACCTCAATTCCGCCGGAACACAGACTATTCAGCAGAGCAGCTATGTTCTTCTCCTCAATAATACATCCTGGACTGCAGGCCTACGCAAACGCGAAATGGCTCCAGATAACTAGGTGGGAACTAATGATGACAATTAACTCTACAGTGAATGGATTAAACACAATAAAAGAGGAATTGCGAGCAGTAAGAATGGTTGCACTACAGAACAGATATGTACTGGTCCTCCTCACAGCAATGGAAGGAGGAGTTTGCGCAAAGATAGGACAATCATGCTGCAAGTTCATTCCTGCTAACGATGCTGACAATGGTACAATCACGGAAGCTGTATCACAATTGGCCCAGATGCACTCAAAAATGATGGATGAAAGTAAAGGTGTGAAAAAGGATGAGAGTTGGTTTTCAATATTATGGTCATGGATGCCATCTTGGCTGTCAGATGGACTGAAGATTAAAGTTGGATGTACTATTTTGGCTGGAGCTACACTGATCATAATAAGATTTTGGAAAGCCCGGAAGGCACGCACCACAGACGAGATGATCGAAATGGTTGGTATACACCTCTTGATGCCAACAGATGACGGCCAACACACAGGCACAATAATAAAAGAGAGCGAGAAGTTGCACAACCAGATCATCACCAACCACCTGGACCCACCATCTGTCAAGCTCGAAAACCCAAGAAACCCAAGGAGCTACATAGGGAAATGGGTATACTGCACTCCTGGAGGAACCTGTGAATATATGTATTGGTCATTTGAAGACCATGTTAACCACTATGGACATTTGGGAGGAATAACTAAAATATGGAGAGTAAGAGGAGATAAAGAAAAGGATATGTTTGTGGTCGACAAGTCGACCAGAGGGGGGACTGAAGTGGGAGAATGGAAGACCAGGCTCCCGCCCTTCCCCCCTCGCGCTTGGCCTAGAGGATCACGGCCTAGACACCCGCCACGAGAGGAGTTTGCCTGTCTACCAGACGACCAAATACCCTGGTACAGGAACATACGGATGTGCCCATCTACCTGCCCAGCAGCCCGCCCCGTCCATGCCGACACCTGCGGCACAGATCAACTCAACTAAACCTACATGTCGTTAGAGATGCCAGGACGACCTAGCCACGGTCAGCACACCTGTGCAAATATACACACCGGACACTCCCACACCAATCCACACGAAGAATATACTCAGTGCTATGACGTAGGCGACAGACATACTCACGGACGTGCATCTTTATTATTTTCCACATAGGCTCTCAAAATGCAGAAACGCAAGACGCATCATGAACTTATCTAAAAAGGCTTGCTCAGGCTTCTTCTAAGAGCCATGTACCATAATGAAGAATATAACGGACACGATACTGAGGATAAAGCAATATGATACCGTAACCTAAAGCGCTCTGCATCAAACGGTTCCACCAATGCACCAGGCCCAAGTAGGCCGCAAACAAAAGCTTCCATGAACATTGAATGAGCAAGAACTGGGTTGCTGACCCTGCAAAATGAGCCCGGCGAAAGCACACCGCCAAGGGCACGATGTTGCAATCTTGCACGCTGCAAGCCAACGCCAAGGTCGCACCTGCAAGATAAACCAGGCACACAGTAGGAAAAACAATATTAATTATGTTGAATTTTGCCTCAAACACGGTCCCACCTCACGTGACAAAGCCAAACCTGACAAGATGCCAAGCCAAGGAGGAAGAAGATGCCTGAATCCCACGTTTGAAGACACAGGCAGATACAATTAAAAGACTCATTGGACATCTGCAGCAGTGGGAGTAGTCGACCTCCCAACATATGAATAAATCCTCACATTGTTTACACCTACCCATATTAAAACATTGTTGCAAATTACAGGTGCACCGCGAGCTGGGAACAGCGATAGTCCCAGACTGGGAGGCTCGCGAGCAGACCAATCAGAACATGGGGCTCTTATCACTGATGCCATTAACATTGACCAATCCTCAGAGGTCTTCATGTAACAATTTTCATGTATCAAATTAAAGGGACAGCCCAGGTATACCACCTGACTAACCCTCAGCCACTAACACCGTTCTCTATATGTGCGCTATACTAACCCCACCACTCGAATAACCAATCTAGAGTGGAAATAGGTTTTTTACTAAACTTTGTAAGATGACGCAAGTAGCGCGTCATACTAAGGTAAAAAGGGCTTCCGAGCCCCACGATTGTGTGTGTGTCAGGACGGACGCGTACGCTCCTTGACCCATCCCTGCCGTTTTGTCTAATAAACAGCAGAGTCACCTTGCTTCTTGCGTGTGTCTCATACTCTATCTTTTTTGGGATATACGGGAGGAGTTGGGGCCTCCCTGCCCGGAGGTCTGCGGACGGCCCGGCCGACCCCGGCAGAATTCTCCCCCCGACAGTGGGATGTTATGTGGCAATTACACTAGAAAGGGGACATCTGTAGTTTCGTTTAGAATAAAAAGCCCTGTGTGGGCGATTTGTGAGGGATTTGTCGGTGTCTCCCTATATAAGTGGAATATACAGTTTTGAACAGGGCCAATGCAAGATGACAAAAAACATAGTAGAAAGGGGCACACCAGCTATTGTCCTCTTTATAGGGAGAGTGGATGGCAAGGAATGCCAGCACATATTACCTGGATCATTGTGAGAAAAAGAAGAAGAAAAAAAACTGAAAGATCCTTAATTAAACCTTTGGTTTATACGCATATGGATTTGTCTCTGATAAGGGTAGTGTTGAATGAATCTCTATTCTCTTCTGTAATATTCTGCAATATTCTCTTCTGCCAGTATTTCCATCAATCCTGTTACCTTGCACGCCTGAAGTAGCCCCCTGTAACAGGAGGCACGACTTTGCCAGTATTTGCATCCATAATTATTGTGTTATTCCTGTTACCTAGCACGCCTGAATTAGCCCCCTCCGTAAAATGAGGTGCAGCATTTGCCAGTACCTGCATTCATACGTATTGTAGTAGCCCCCTGCCCCAGAAGGCAGGCCCACCAACTCAATTTGTAATTAATATGTTATGTACTGCACTTGATGCTCTGTGCACTTCTGTAACTAGCGCCTAGATGCCTGAGGGTTTTGTGCAGTGAAATGAATGCAAAATAAATAAATAATTATAATAAATAAATAAATACAAATAAAATATGTCCTGCGATCCTGATCTCTGTTTGCCCAAATTGGACCATGATCCGATAAAATGTTCAATCCATTAAACGACTGCACGAGAAGCAGGATATTTTTATTGCAAACATAATATATTTGTGTATTTGTCTTGCGGGCAATGGGACAAAAAGCAAATAAAAACACGTTTCAATGGACTAAACAATCATGACAGACCTATGAGAACCATGCCTTCATACCTAATGATAAGGTGGCTTTAAAGCTTTGTGAAATGTTTTGCCTACCCACGACTAGAAACACATCACAAGACTTAACCATGACGATAGCTTTTATCAAACCATGGGATTATGATTCTTTCAAACATATATGTTAATGAAAACATATGGTATGGTTTTGGAAAAATGTATTTCAACTCCATAGGATTTTCACATATTTGTAATATTGTAAACCTAACATGTTTTCATGTTTACACAAAGATAACCTGATTAAACAAATGCCACGAAACATGATACCTTTTTTTACAGGCATTTTGTCACAAATGATTCAACATTGAGTATCATTGTAGGAAAAAAACACATGTACCCCTAGGGTCAATACCTTGGGGCATCCTTTTGAGTTGTGATGACTTCAAATAAGCACTTCCTGTCACTGTAAGTTCGTCTCTAACATTGCTTTTGAAGAATCTTTTCCAATTCCACCTTACATAATTGTGTATCAGGGGTCTCCCAAAGGCAAGTAACAAATGGAACACCAAAGTAATCCAAAAAGGAGCGTGCACCATTCAGAAAGTAACAATTTATTACGGGCCAGAGATGCAGATGGAAGGGCACAGTTCAAACAGCATGGTGGAACGAAACTGAATAAATAGAGCTGTCGACACCGCCTAATGCATGCAAACTTTATATCCATTCCTCACATAATTAGAATAACAAACATTGTAGCAGTTAGTAAACCATCCTACAAAGCTTATTGGTGGGACTTCATCAGTCCCTTAAAGCTTAACATACATTAGCTACTCATGATAGAAGCAGGCCCTCCTTACCCCTGCTGTCCAACACCACCACTCGTGACATCACAAACCTTCCCACAGCGCCCCAAAATGATGTTGATTACACTACGTGATTGTGTGATTAAGCTGACCACTGGGATTTTATTATCCTGCCAGTAGCCAGTTCTCATGAGACACTCAAGAAAACCTGAGCTTGACAAAGGGGAGACATTCATATGGCATCCAAACAATGAGATGCCCCTCAGACATCAGCAAGGAGACAGAACACTGTTGCATCCTAAGGACACCAAAACTTTCCTGATTATTGGTCCCCTCCCTGTTCATCACCTCAACCCAAATCGCTCTTCCCAGGCTCATCTTCCATGGGGCAATTTGAAACTGCTTACCGCACCATGATTTTACTCCTATTTACCTATATTTACTGGATGAACCCCTACATTTCCAAGTGAGCGCCCAGGTGCATGACTTGCTTTCCTTGAAAGTATCTGCTAGTCTCATTTCCCAGCAACTACATTCTCCTGGGAACGGTCAGCTTGGAATATTTCTCCAGCAAACAACTGTAGCTGAGTGCTCTGGAAATGCATGTCTGCCGAAGACACAGGCCTCTGGCTGTGAAGTGACAAATGGTTTACTTAACTTCAGCATATGCTCCAAAATGGCTGCACTGTTGTTCATATTATACTGCACCATCATTTCTCGCCATTGTCCATGCCCCTGATCCCTATCCCTTGTGGGCACCCCTTTGTTTCATTCCCCCCTGGGTGCCACCAACCCCACCCTGCCCCCTGAACTAGCGGCACCTGCGCACATGGCACATAAGTTACATAAGTTACACTCTGCAGTTTACAATGATGTTCCCACCTTTAGGAAGGCCCCTTCCATTTCCCCATCAGTCCCGCAACTGGTAGGTGTGCCCTTATTGGCAGCCCTGAATCTGCACGTTTACCACAAGTGCAAGAACTCAGTGACATTCAAAGTCTTTTCTTTGTATGCAGACAGCTTGCTTTAGACTTGCTACAACATTATGAAGGGGTTAATGTCCAGAATTTCACTGGGCCATTTTTGAATGTGAAAATAGTAATTTTGCAGCCATTCCTTTACACTTGTTGGGAAATTGCAAACGTTCGAATTTTGTGTGCCATACCACTGATCATTGTCATTTCTGTCACTTTCACAAATTGCTACAAATATACAATATTTTTTGTAGATGGGATAAGTGTTACATTTAGATTACGTTGTGTTAGAGGCAATACATTTGTAGATTTGCATGCGTGCAGAAGCCTAACGATGGAACATTGTCACACGGAGGGCCCCTCCCCATTCAGGTGAAGCAGACAATCAATATGTGCACGTGGAGATTAGCTGTATGAATTGCAGTAATGAGAGGGGATCATTATAGGTATAAAAATGCACACATAATGGTATACATGTATGGGAAGTATTTTTGGAATTTAGTAAAAGATGTGAAATATATGAGGTGTGGTTGGTCTGTGTATCATGGGTCTTCGTATTGTGGATTAATTCGAAGGGTGTTTTTGCAATCCTGGCAAAGGCTTGCAAAGGCCCTTTCAGAAGTCAGGGAACAGGTTTTGTAAGTTTGTCAATGGAGTGGCTGGGGTCAGTTTTCAGATAGCGCAAGTGCTGGAGGGCAAAGGTAGGGTATGAGCTCATTGTAGTAAGAGATAGGCATTTTGTGAACTCGCTGGGTTGTTCAGAACAGGTGGCATCACCCGGGTCACTTGTGTAGATCAGTAGTAATACATTTCAGGAGAACGATTGTGTCATCACAGAGTGGACGGAACTCATGTGAATAGGAAAGGTGAGTTACGTAGAAGTCATACAAATCAGACAATGGACAGATCTGGACATTGTGATTAGCAAACAGAAATTGGTCAAACGGGAATCTAGTTGTCTTTCTCTCATCATCATGTGCTTAGATATTTTCCATCATTAATAAGAAATAAGAATTTAAGAATTCTGATGTTGTGTAACTAAGAGGCAAAGGTGCCACCAAATATGGTGAGGTTTTTGGGAAGTGATGTGTTGGAAATCTGAACCTTGCAATTATAGGTTTTTAGGGGATTATGTTATAATGTTTCTGTCCAATGAACTTTGTGGGTTTTAGATTTCGCTGTACCAGTCAACAAATCATTTTTGGGGGGATGCCTTTGTAATGGTATCTGGGAGAGTGTATTAACTGTTACAAACTGCATATAATGTTTGTTCTTTGTGTAGCTCAGGGGGAACAGGGTTAGTGTGACTGTTAGATGTCACAGACCTTCCCCTCCTGGGCGTCTGAACAATAAACTTGCTTTATGGACAAAAGGCGCACTTACTAATTCTAGAGGTGGGACTCTTTTGGGTATAAGGGGCAGAGTTAAAAGTACACGCCTTTACACTTGCATTAAACTTGTATCCTTAGGATATTTGTCAAATTGCACAACTCAATTTCAATTCATGGCCCAATGTCCTGAAATGTTTCTATAGAATTGTCTGCTTCAATGTAGATTTGTTATTTTTGTTAATGATGGCACACTTACTAGTTCTGAGAGCATCGAAGAAGCTGAAGCTACAATCCACCACACCCTGGATTTTTAATGAAACCCGATTGGTTATCATGAACTAGATTACCCATCAGATGAGCAATTCTTAATGCTAACACCTTTGCCAGAATTTTACTATCAGTAATGATTAAGCTTATTGGGTGATAGTTTTCCGGAAGATTACCATCCTTTCCTCTTTTTAAAAATACAGATTGTCGCATGAATAGCGGGAGATGGAAAAAGACCTACTTCCATGGACATAAAGTAAGTATCCCTCAATAAGTCTAGCACAGAATCGGGTAAAATCTTGTATAATTCCACCGGTAGTCCATCTGGCCCTGTAATATTTAAATTGTGAATTGCTAATTTAATCTTGTCTAAAGTTATTGGGTTTTCAAGGGACTTTTTATCTTTATCAGACACTTGTGAGATTTGTAAGGACTCAAAAAAGGATTCACTATGCCCTGTAATATGTGACTCATTCTGATTCAATTGTGAGTAGCCACATGTATTCACATTCTGAAGGAACCCACTTCTGACTTTAACAGTCCCCTTTTATACAGACCTGCCTGCCCCCTGCCTTACCACTCTGAAATCCTTTAGAGTTGCTTTTAAACATATTGTCAACTTTCTTAAGAGGTTTGTTCCTCTTAAATCATGTTTAGAGAAGTTAATATTTCATGGAAACTCTTATCACTCATGTCTCTGACTTCGTAGCCATTACCCAGAACTCTCACCTCTCCTCCATCCTCATTCTTCTTGATTTCTGTTCGTTTTTTGACACTAAAGCTTATCGCCAGCTTTAAACTCTTCCTCTCTCATGGCTTCAAAAACACCATACTTGATTGCTCTGCCCACTCGTCTTCACTTGCTTCATCTCATGTCCAAACAAAATGAACTCATCCTTTGGCTTACGTTAATACACAATTGCTAATGAGACTTAGTTCAATTTCTACTTTTCTCCTTCAGCCCTCCTATCTCATAACACTTCATCAGCTGCCTACAGCTAACTGGAACTGGATGAGTCTTTGCTGCCTGATGTATTGTTTTGTATTTTATTGTAAATTACATGTATACAGCTCCTTTTACTATTACCATAGTCTCAATGCACTAGAGATGGAAACACCCTCATGGACAGAAGTCCAAATTGTGGGAAATCAGAGAGTAGGTTTAGAATGTGTGTGCTCATTTGGACATGAGAAGGCTTATGAGGGCTGGCTGAGCACCGGTAAAAGCAACCCACGAAGAAATGCTTGTGAATTGGTGCTGAGAGAGGTCAGGAGAAAGTATGAGTGCAAGAGACTCATTATGTGTCCAGCTGGCCCGAATTCTATGTGTCCAGCTGACCCTGATTTTCCTCCAACTGGGAAGTCATCTTTCTCCCTGCTTCCAAGGCTAACCCCACTCACCTAGCTTTGATTGGTTACACTGCTGAGTTCCTCAATCTATTATTCAAGCATCAGACATATGGGATTCTAGTTGACAGCATTCTGAGATTCCAGCATTTAATTATGGACAAACTCGCTACAACCGGAATTAACTTTCCCAATATAAGGATATCTACCCCCACATGACCTACCACTCATCTAAAAGTCAGATATGTACAATGGTGTTAAAAAAGCTACACTATTCCATTTGCCTATTCCTTTGTCTTACCATCTACACTTTCTCTCCCCTTAACAAAATGCTCATCTTTGCTACATGTCCTCTTTACAACCTACCTATATCCTCCACCACCTCTTCATAACAATACCATTGTGGATGGTTCTCCATGCAAGACTACCCTCTCTTTAAGGTTATGCTCCTTGTAGTCAAATATATTCCTGGTCCTGACATAATAAATTTGATGACTGCATTGTAAGCGATATTCAATCAACACTAGAGCTAAGTCAATGCCTAGTCTGGGATGCTGAGGAAAACCCTTATTGATGTATTTTTATATCCAGTTCAGAACCCTGGATGCCAACCCTTGTATAACACCCCCCTCTTAGAATCCCCCTGACCCCACTGAGCCAAGAAGTAGGTTTGTTTTGCAAATTAAAAGGTTTATTTGAAAATTTAAACAATATATACATATATCACACTTCTATAAATAAATTGATAATGGATATTACACTTGTGAATATGACCGTGATCAGCAATGGATAATGTTACAGGGGTACACTGATTTGGTTACTTAGGAGTAGTGTAGAGGATGAGGTAGCTGAAAATGATTGATGGTTTCAAGGAAATGCAAGGTGGAATAAGATGCAGTACAGAAATAACTTGTTATGATTTTAGCAAAAGGTAATATGATCACTTTTTCTTTTGACAATTCACCCCCCCCCCCTATGGGAAGGAGAGCACGCAGTCTTCAAGAATCCCAACAAATCACACTTTATAATGCAATACACAGTTCCAGTTCCCCCAGCAAGCTTAGAGAAAACAGGGATGAGTTTTAAACACAGGCAAATTACTTTAAAGTGGTTTGCAAGGAAGTGAAAAGGTGCTAAAATTGCTTTTAATTCCCTCTAGAGGTTCAGGGTAGGTGATGGCTACTTTATATTAGTTCAGGCTCACTTTAAGAATACTCTATGAATGATTAGCAGATTGCAAACGAATTTTAGCAAAGAGAAGCAAAAAGCTGCTGATTTCTACAGATGAAGAAATCGGGCCAAATTGCAAATCGCGGTAAATTTCGCGAGTGCGTGTCTCGCGATTACGGAAAAAGTATAGGGAGTAGGAAGTCGGTTATAGGTTCGTTGGAAAGCCTAGATTCTAAGAAGTTCCTAGCCCAAACGGTTCCAGAGATACGGACGATTTAATAAAGGTAGATTTTCAGATTTAAAGTAAAACTCAAAATGACAGGTGACAGCTTGCAGCTGCAGAATTGACAGGTGACAGTTGTGCAGCTTTAAAAATGACAGATGACACGATTTCTAGGAGGCTGTTCTACTTATGTTAAAATTGTTTGGATTAGATTATTTTAACTAAGAGATTGGTTCAGCACAGTTCTGCTAGGTACTAACAATATCAATTTGAAATAGGCCTTGTCACGGTCTGGTCAGGTTGGACGGGACTTCCGGCGGGTGGTTCTGAAGTCCCGGCTATCTGGGTCAGCTCTGCTCTCTGGGTCTGTCAAGCACCGGATCTGCTCACAACGGTCTGGTTTGTGGTTCTCTCGGGTTCCGGATACAGCACTGCTTTCTGGATACTGCTACAGGTTCTTACAGAAATTCTTGGCAAAAATTCAAACAGCTCGCCCGGCTGTTGAATAGTTTGGTTGGTTTTGAGGCCTGCTGAAGAGGATTCAGCTGGTGGATTCAGGCCTCTCTGCTACCAATTCTGGAGTTAATTTCTGCTACAGGTTCTGGAGATTGATGGATTTGAAGTCTGGATCTCTGGATGTGAAGTCGTCGGTCAGCATGCTCCGCAGCAAATGGAATTGAATCTCTCTACCTGTCCCAGCAGTCTCTTTTTATGTGTTTTGAAAGTGGGTGTGTGCGTGGCATAACTGAGCCTGCCCCTCTCTACTTGTCATTGGCCCAATTCTCCCCTCTCCCATGATTGGGGGAAGGAAATGGATTGTCATCATGATGAGGTCTGTTTATGGGTCAGAGGATCCTCCCCTGGTCAGTTTGCCCACAAATCTATATTTGATTCAAATACATCTTTCCCAGATACACAATTTGTTGAAATTACATGTACACATTACATATTCCTTATGGTCCATGCTTGTCCGCCTCTGATCTCCCTGGGGGCTTGCATTCAAAAATGACAACATTTTGCGCTTTTTTATCTGGTTTTGCAATATCGGACATTTACCCAAAATTACACACATGTGCGCAAGGAGTATGGACATTAATTGATGAAGTGTCAGATTTATAACATGCAGACATTTGGAGTAAGACCCTATTTTCCGCTAGCGACCCCCCAGAATACACCACAGGGTCCTAACACCTCTTAACACGTGCACAGAAAAATCACAAAAATAATGATATTACTTATATAATTCTGACAAGTCCGCACTATGAGTTATCTATCTTTTTAAAATTATGCCCTGGTCAAACAGGGGTGTGGCTTCCCACATCACAGGGTGGAATAACTGGTTTATCCACTTCCCCCAAGCTCAGCTGCTAGCAGAGGCACTGCCCCTCCCAGTTTCCCCCAAGAGGAAGCCACTTTATGATGCCCCCAATATAACATTTGCCTGAGTCAAGGAAGTTGCATTGTTCTGTCCCTTCCAGTTCCCAGTTGCTCCACCCCTAATCTAATCAGAGAGGTGTCAACTCCTTTTGGCAAGGGGCACCAGGATGCAGCTAGGCTTGGGAAGAGTGGCTGAGCAGGTTTCAACTCCTGTCGGGGGTAGTTGTTAGGCAGAATCCAGTTTCATTAAGCCAGGTTTCAGCTAAATGTCACTTTTTGTTCCCAGTTTAAATCAAACTTACAATTTTTACATATACATTAAATAATTACTTCCTTCAAGTCATTTCAGAATATAGTTTTACATTGTATCCACCACTTAGCAAGTCCTTCCTTGGCCTGGTTTTGTTTCATTTGTTCAGTTTTACACAAAAGTCTGGTGGTTTTAAAACGCCGGCTTTCTGATAGTGGTGAGTACCGGCACTGCAACCATTCTTGGAATTAAGAAAATGAATTCCCCACAGTTCTGAGTTGCTTTTTGGCAATCAGCATTGCCATTCCCAATGGTTTCAGGCTACTGTGTGTGTAGCCCAATGGTGGTTTTAGGCAGTGCCCTCCTGTGCTCACGACATAGGCAAAAATGTGTGGCAGCCTATTCTTCATGTTTTCCCTGTGCACTCTCTGGGGAGTTCTGGCCATCATGATGTTTTCCATGCCAGTACTGCACAGTTTTATGGTAGGGCTTGGATGCATGGGTAAAAACATCCCACAGCACCCACCTTTACTCTTGACCTCTGTCACCCTCCTCTCTCAACAATCCTCCCACCCCTACCACTATGCTTTCTGCTTCCACTTCTTCTCTGTTATTGTCCCCTGACTGCAATGCTCTTGTATGGCCATCAAATCCACCCCATCAGTGGAATTATTAAAGACATGACTCTGCTTGCTATCCAGTGGAGGAGTATCTCCAACTTCCTCTCTACCCTACTCAACTAACCCCAGTCTATCGCTCATGATAATATCACACACATATGTAGTTCCTGTATATATTCTGTATCAGACCCTTATTGTATATCATATTAATGTTTTATATCTAGTCTCTGCCTGCTGCTATATATCACAACATACCACCTCTCCATCACCTGATACTCACTCATCCAGTCAATGATTGTATATTGAAAAGGCACCCCATCATCTGCCTCTGTCATATGTCAAGTACCCTATCCCTTGCTGGGACATTGAGGTGTATTTGGAGGCAGCTCAGAGGATGGGCACCAGCACTCTACATTATATGGTGCCTGGTGGCAAAATAGAGGATCTCCTGGACCCCTCTACCCCCAACAGCACTGGGTTCTTGGGATAGGGCCGCTACTGCCCATTTAAGTAATCAGATTCAGTGTATTACAACTCATTTGGAGGGCTCTTTCATTCTAAGTCTCTGGTCTCTGGCCCATTTTAATAAAATACATAAGCATACTAGAGAAACATACACCAGACACCCGCTTGCCACTACCATCTAGAAAGAGCAGCACATTGTGGAACAGATATCTATCCTTCCAGGGGAGCAGAAGAGATATGCATGTGCATTCTGGAAGGCATGTATGACTCTGACAGATCCAAGATGTAGATCAGCCTTTTAGAGACTTGGAACACATTGGGAAGAAGTACAGCAAAGTTGAATTAGACACACTTGGATGTGTGAAATGATGGTGGCCCCACCCATCCCGTAATAGGGAAAATAATCGAATTTAGCTGCAAGGCCTTACCAAAAGCTCAGGTCAATGGTAGAGAAGGAATCAGGGTGTGGGAGTTTGGAGCAGAGGACAGGAGGTGAGGTGAAAGGGGAGTTTGGGGTGCAGGAGGAATTGGGACTTGGGTGAGTCTGAGAATGTAATTAAATAATTACATTATTTTGTAATGTATTTATTTTATTGTGCGATTTAGTTTACATTAAAGCTTTTCCCACCTGATATGATATGATATGATATGATATGGCATTTGCAACGCGCCTATACACAAGTGTTTCAAGGCACAACGAGGCGAAGAAGGGGGAACAGAGGAAGGACAGAGTCAATGATCTTACTAGGCCAAGTGACATTGAGATTGCCCAAGTGCAGGGGAGGGGAGAGGGGAAGAAGTGCCAGGGAAAAGGGGAAGGGGCAGTGCTGTACATGGGATCAAAACAATAATAAAAAGTGCGGCCAGCAGATGTCAGGTGCGAGGGTAAGTGCAGACAGCAGGTGTCCAAAAGGGCAGATAGGGGGGACTGTAGGGTTACAGATACAGACCCAAGTGCAAGTGTGGCCGGGAGGCAGTGCAGGTGTGCAACTGGGCGGGAAGGGACCTGGGCCCGAAATCAAAAGATAGCCAGGTGACCAGTGCAGAATCAGACAGGAAATAAGCAGGGGAGAGGAAGAGAGAAGGCAGACGCAAAGAGGAAGGTCTTAATTGAGACACTTCAGAATATTTTGCAGTCAAAGCAAAGCACAGAAACTTACTAAACTTAAGAACCAAACCCTGTAAAAAACAATCAGGTTACTAGTTGTACCCTTAAAAATTCTATACGGGCCACGGCCCTTGTTGATAGTGTGCAGGTGACGCGGGTTTCCTTAATCAGGAAACCATTTGTTAGATGTGGCAATGATGCCAGAGATGTTAGCCGCCCCCCCGGAACCATGATGAGAAACAAGGTTGCGTGTGCGGGGATGGGCTGATCGAGGCGGTGGCAGAGACTATTAACACTTTGTGTCAGTATTTCAAACCAGCGTGAAAGCATAGGTTATTATAAAAAATAGCCTGTGTAAGAACTTTCTTCTGCTAATGTAGACCGATAGCCTCAAAGACAGTGCTATTATTCAGTGCGGTTACTGTTCAAAACAAATTCAAAGCCCGGGGGTTAACAGTCTTTGTAAGGCATGCCTTAGCCCAAATGGAGACTGACATGGATGCTACAGCCCCTCTTTGTGCAGATTCTCGAGCCATTCAGGGGTACACGGCCATAATGGCTGAGGGATATTTAAAACAACACTTTTACAGATGCTGCTACGGACATAAAATTAATGATCCTCAGCAAGATGCTCACAAATGTCTGGAACTATCTTACGTGGATAATTCGCTACGTGAAATACGTTTTGTGTTGAGCCCTAAACATCTTGTAGATTTGCTGTATTGACACAGCCATTGACACATATATGGATCCGCGCAAGGACTGAATGATGCATATCTAAAACATTATGGGTTTTAGAATCTGCGAATGACCCTCTCTTGAAAATGAAGCAGTTTAGACACATGTGTTAGATGGGCGTTAGAAACATCATTGAGGAAACAGTTCCCAATTGGGCAGGGATAAAGTATATATAAATGAGCGCCGAATGGAAAGTAACACGCACGCTTAACTAAGAGACTACATGCAGTTTGTTTGTGCAGTATTCACATGTATTATGGATTCTATAACAGGTTCAATTACTGTTTTAAATGCAAATAAAAATCTGTTGTTTATAAAAACTGACTGTGGGGGTCATTACGAGGTTGGAGGTAAAAAACAGTTTTTACCGGCATGGAGCAAATACCGTGTCCATGTAGTAAAGGGGCCGCTAACAGTGGGCTATTACGAGTATGTGGGCATGAGTGTAGTGGCATGCTGGTATCAATAGTACCGGCATGCCCCAAAAGTCCCAAAAATGTCCCTTAGCGGCAACATGAAAAGCACAGACAGCACTAATGCCGCCGTCTACCCCGAAATAACGTGGCCGGCATCAATGGATATGGCATTAGCGGGCATCGCTATTAGCGGTGCCAGCTAATAAGCGGAACCGGAAGTAGTGTCATTGCACCGGAACGGGAAAGGGCACGGTGGCCATCTTGAAAAGCACAATCCATTGCCATCCTCACTACACAGGCCCTGGAGCCTCATTGCGACAGCAGAAATACAACATCACCACCAGCATCATGCCAAAGCCAGTCAAAAAAGGCACATCCTGGCAGCGTAAAGAGCACTTCACGGTAGCTTACAATGCTCGCTGAGACACTGGCAGAAAATGCTGAGGTTGTCTTTGCCAAGAACCTCAAGAGAGAAGCACAGATCCAAAAAAAAGAGATCTGGCAACTTGTTGCCCAAAAAGTGAGTGCAGTCGGGAACACACCCTGCACAGTTAAGGATGTGCACAAGAGATGGGACGCCCTGCGCCTCAGAGTCCGAAACATAATGTCGGCCAACCGGATCCAGGGCCTGGCTACAGGTGGTGGCCCTAGCTCCCCTATCAAACTAAGCCGGTGGGAAGAAATCTGCGCCAGCACCATTGGCATTGTGGCGATTGAAGGTGTGGGGGAGATGGAACGTGGCGCCACATCATCGGCAGATGGAGGTGAGTGCCCTATGAAAACACTGTAATGAATTGTATGATGATAGTCCACCAATATGACCGTGCCATGAGGCAATGCATGGGCCAATACAGACACATCCCTGCCTAGATGCCGTCCTCAGCACTGACACATCCACATGCACGCAGCATGCCAATGCCATACCTGACACACACCCCACTAACATGGAAACAGCATTAGTCACACTGCATGCAGTCCACAACATAAATGCATGTCACACAGCATACACCACCTCAAGCATGTGATGCCTGCATGCTCCACCCATATAGCAAGCAACCTGATTGTGAAAACTCTAATACCTATTCCGCTATAATGTGTAGAACAGCAATAATACCAATGTATGAATGATGCTTGTAGAACCATCACTGATGCCGTCCCTCTCTCTGTCCCCCACAGGCTCAGATCCTGACAGCGAGGCCCTGGACTCAGTGGCACAGGCAACAACTCCCCGGAAGAGGGCCAGGGGCAGTGAGGAAGGCAACAGGCCTTCAACATCAAAAGGACCAGGCAAGCCACAACTGGCACAGAAGGGGAAGGCAGCAGAGGATGCCACGTCACTGGTGCGGCTAAGGGCCACTACTACAGCTACAGTCCCCACAGCATCTGTGTCGCCTGCACAGGAGACAGTGGCCAATGGGGCCCTCTCAGCTCCGAACAGCTCTGTTGGGGAGGCGGCAGCCATGGCACCCCAGACGGACGAGGATTCACAGAGCCAAGGCCAGGTGTGTGTCCCTGTGGAGGATGACACATCAGGCATACCTGCCACACCCAGTCCCCCACCATCACCCCAGGTCACACCATTGTACACCACCGATGACAGCACATTGGAGAAATCTGGAGGGGAGCCAGGTCAAGGGAGCATGAGCCCCACAAAGGACACACACAAATTTGTAAATTTGACACATGCAGCATCCACCTCAACTGGTGTCCGGGATAGGGTGCAGCAAATGGAACATACTGTGCAGCGCCAGGAGGAGCTGACAGCCCTAGTAAGGCAGTTTGTTTCTGACGGTGCCCAGGCAAGGCAGGAGGGGCGGGACAACACTGTGTCCTTGAGACAAGCCATTGAGGCCAGTACCACGCATATCTGCAAGGAGGTGTCTGCTCTGAGGCAGGTCCTTTTCCGCATAGCGAATGCCATGGAGGCAGAGTGTCCTGCACCAAGATAGGAGCAAGCGGGAACAGCATCATCATGTAGCTCAACTCAGACCAGCCCCCTTTGCAGGTCTGCATGCACCTTGCGGCAATTGGACATGCCACACCCAGATGCAGGAAGTGGACAGAAGTAGATGGGGCAGCCGGATAAAGGCAATTGACAAAGTAACCTGCAGCATTTGTTTGGACACCATGTGTGGGGTAGTTGTGGGGGGAACGGGAGGGGGAGGAGGGTGTGTGGGGAAGTTGTGGGGGAGGGGCAGGGGCAGGGTGTGTGGGGGCGTTGTGGGGGAGAGGGTGTGTTGGGGAGTTGTGGGGGGAGTTCTGGGGGGAGAGGGAGAGGATGTGTTTGAGGTGGAGGGTATGAGCACTTTGTACTATTTAACAGTTTAATACACCCGTTTTGTAGCAGAAAAAATACTTGAGTGGACATTCTTCATTGCATATGTGTCATTTACTGGTCTACAGTGCATAGCGTACATGTACTCAAACACCCAGTGGCCTCTGTCCCACTTTCATGGCATCCTCTGCACCCATGTGTATCAGAAATATTGTGCAATCACAGAGCGGCACACAGCACATCCCTCCTGTGCATCGGCAGCGCGATGATGTGTGCCCACATCTTCTTCATCCCCTTCTTCATCACCTAGTGGTTGCAGTTCAATATCAGGGGGCAGGGGCACGTTCCGTCGGATACACATTTTGTGCAGCATGACACATGCCTTGATGATCTTGGCCACCTCCTCATGGCTGTAGAGGAGTGCCCCACCCGACCGGCTAAGGCAGCGAAAATGTGCCTTCAGAAGGCCAAAGGCCTGCTCGATGACCACACGGGTATGGGTATGGGAACGATTGTAGTCCTCCTCATGCCTGTTCTGCGGTTTTGGGACAGGGGTGAGGAGCCACAGCTTCAAGGGATAGCCACTATCACCTGCATGGGAGCAAAATAAGGTGTGTGTTAGTCGATTCATGATGGACAGCTGTACTCAACACTAGGGGTGTACCGAATAGTGAAATTACTATTCAGCCGAATACCGAATAGTTAGCAAAACTATTCGTCCGAAGCCGAATAGTGAGCCGAATAGTTGGTTTTTTAAATGAATTGTCCGGCACATGAGAAATACTGCTTCACAAGACAGTAAAGAGCATGTGAATGCGCGCATCATGGATGCAGACATTAAGCTGCCCTTTTCAGTTGCCCATACCCTCACTTATCTTTGCCGGAAGACCCCCCCCCCTTTGGCTACTGGCTGAGCACCACCTTCCTCTCTGCCTCTGCATCATAAAAACGGAAATGGGCTCCACCTGGAGCCCCTCTTGTATTTCTATGACCGGCTCTACTGCCACCCATCACTCAGGCCACGCGTGCCTGTTTTTTTAATGAACACTATTTACATCTCAGGGCACAGCACCGGGCTTATAACAATAACAACCACGGCTGTTGGCATGATTGTCCAGCAATGGCATTGGGGTTCAGCGTCAAGGTCCTTGCTTCACTCAGGCCTATACCCTGGGCCCCAGGCTGTTACTGCATGATGCAGCCTGCCACAGTTGGTGCTATTGCAAAAGAAGTGATATTGACCTGCTTCTCACACGCGGCATTGTGGGAACTGTGCCCTGTGCTCTTACTGGGAATTTAAGCTTCTCAAACGGAACCTGGAAATTGCGTACACTGAACAATGTGTGCTTATTTGCCCTTGTGCATAGTGTACTTTTGTGCTCACTGGGGTATTCTGAAGATTGATAATGTTTATTTACTTGGGCAGCGTGCAAAGTTGAGAATGTGTACTTAATGGTAAATTGTGGAACTTTTGTAATATGTGCTCCCCAGTATTGTGGAAGCTATGCATGTGGATTTACTGTGATGTTAGCATCTGCAAAGCCTATTACATTGGAAACTGTATGAACCGTGCAATGGTGTTTGCAGCAATTGTGGTTACAGGGCAATGTGCGCCTAAAGACAAAGTGGAAACTGAACAATGTGTGATCACCGATGAGTGTGGCCTTTTGGAAAATGGGAATGTGTGCTCATTGGTGTATTGTAATTGTGTAAAAGGTGATACTGTTTTTCAATGCATACCACCCCTCTCCCCATCCCACTTCCCCCATACCCCCCTCCTGCAGGGGACACAGCACATAGAATGGCACAGACACAGAGAGTACGCTTTATCAGTAGAGCTGGACTCACAACACACTTATACATTTATATAAATATACGTACAAAAGACTTACCTGATGCCTCCTCGATGTCCGTCTTTCCTCGAGCAGTATCTTCTGGTCGTCTTCTTCCAGTCTCGGCCTCGGTGCAGGGTATTTTTTCTTGTGCTGCTTGCAGCAGCCAGTAAGCTGTCAGCTTACTGGCTACTGCTGCTTTTCCCACTGCCCTACTTTCTAGGATTGGCTATCGTCTCTCACATTGAGAGATGATTGGCAATGATAGAAAGATTTTTTTTACTTCGGCTTCGAGCAAGTATTCCAGGAACCTTCGGCCGAAGCTGAATAGCTGATTTTCAGCTGAAATTCGGCCGAATACTTACTCGAAGCCGAAGTTCGGTACAGCCCTACTTATTACACATGCCTGCAGGTATTTGTTGGTCACATGCACATGTCCCTGGTTGTATGCACACATTTTTCCTTGCCTCAATGTGTGCTGTCCCATGGTCTTATGGTGTGGATTGCATCTTCAAGATGATACATGGTGTACACTGCCTTGATGTTGCTCATGCATTGTGGACACATACCGCTGTGTTTGTGATATATATGTGATGTGCAGTGTTCTGTATGATTTCCTTACTGGCAGAGTTGGCAGTGGTCTCTGCATATGTTGGCATTCAGCACTGCTTATTATCATTGTGACATGCTGCACTACTGTGGTGGTGACCCTGTGACAAGCAGTGGATTCCCTTGGTGGCACCCATACAGACCCAAAGCCCCCACCCCAACTCACCACACACACTCTCAAGCATGTACCCATACAGACCCCTACCCCCACCCCCCAACTCAGCACACAAACTCTCAAGTATGCACCCACACAGAACTGTACCCCCCACCCCCAACTCAGCACACAAACTCTCAAGCAAGCACCCACACAGACCCAAAGCCCCCACCCCAACTCAACATACAAACACTCAAGCATGCACCCATACAGTCCCATACCCCCCACCCCCCAACTCAGCACACAAACTCTCAACAAGCACCCATACAGACCCAAAGCCCCCACCCCAACTCAGAACACACACTCTCAAGCATGCACCCATACAGACCCATGCCCCCTACTCCCAACTCAGCACATACACTCTCAAGCATGCACCCACACAGACCTGTACCCCCACCCCCAACTCAGCACACAAACTCTCAAGCATGCACCCATACAGACCCGTACCACCACCCCCAACTCAGCACACAAACTCTCAAGCAAGCACCCATACAGATCCAAAGCTCCCACCCCCCAACTCAACATACAAACTCTCAAGAAAGCACCCATAAGACCCAAAGCCCCCACCCACCAACTCAGCTTACAAACTCTGAAACATGCACCCATACAGACCTGTACCCCCCACACCCCAACTCTGCACACAACACTCAATCATGCACCCATACAGACCCGTATCCCTCACCCCCCAACTCAGCACAAACACTCTCAAGCATGCACCCATACAGACCCGTACCTCCAACCCCAACTCAGCACACACACTCTCAAGCAAGCACCCAAACAGACCCAAAGTCAACACCCTCCAGCTCAGCACACACACTCTCAAGCATGCACCCATACAGACCTGTACCGCCCACACCTCAAGTCAGCACACCAACTCTCAAGCAAGCCCCCATACAGACCCAAAGCCCACACCCCCAACTCAGCTCACAAACTCTCAAACATGCACCCATATAGACCTGAACCTCCCCAACCCCAACTCAGCATACAAACTCTCAAGCATGCACCCATACAGACCTGAACACCCCCAACCTCCCAACTCAGCACACAAACTCTCAAACATGCTTCCATACAGACCCGAAAGCCCCCACCCCTGCATCTCAACTTACACTGCACTTACACTCCAAAACAAACATTCAGGCAGACCTGACCGCCCCCATCCCTGCATTTCAACATACACTGCACTTACACTCGAAAACAAACTTTCAAGCAGACCCGACACCCCACCAACCCTGCATCTCAACATACACAACACAAACAGACAAAAACAAACATTCATGCAGACCCGACACCCCCCTCACCCCGCATCTCAACATACACCACACAAACAGACAAAAACAAACAGTCATGCAGACCCAGCACCCCCGCATCTCAACATACACCACACAGACAGACAAAAACAAACATTCAAGCAGACCCGAAACCCCCATCCCCGCATCTCAACATACATCACACTCACACTCAAAAACAATCACAGACCCGACACACCCCACCCACGCATCTCAACATACACTGCACAAACATACATAAACAAACATTCAAGCAGACCCGACACCCCCCATCCCCGCATCTCAACATACATCACACTCACACTTAAAAACAATCAAACAGACCCGACACACCCCACCCACGCATCTCAACATACACTGCACAAACATACATAAAAAAACATTCAAGCTGACCCGACACCCCCCCACCCCCACATCTCAACATACACCGCACAAACAGACAAAAACAAACATTCAAGCATACCCAACACCCCTGCATCTCAACATACGCCACACAGACAAAAACAAACATTCAAGCATACCCAACACCCCTGCATCTCAACATACACCACACAGACAAAAACAAACATTCAAGCAGACCCGACACCCCCATACCCGCATCTCAACATACACCACACTCACACTTAAAAACAAACATTCAAGCAGACCCGACACCCCCCACCCCCGCATCTCAACATACACTGCACAAACATACAAAAACAAACATTCATGCAGACCCGACACCCCCGCATCTCAATATACACCACACAAACAGACAAACACAAACATTCATGCAGACCCAAAACCCCCCACCCCGCATCTCAACATACACCACACAAATAGGCAAAAACAAACATTCATGCAGAACTGACACCCGCCCCCCCCATTCTGGCATCTCAACATACACCACACTAACACTCAAAAACAAACATTCAAGCAGACCCGACAACTTCCCACCCCCGCATCTCAAGATACACTTCACAGACAAAAACAAACATTCATGCAGACCCGACACCCTCAACCCCTGCATTTCAACATACACCGCAGAAACATACAAAAACAAACATTCAAGCAGACCTGATACCACCCACCCCCGCATCTCAACATACACCGCACAAACAGACAGAATCAAACATTCATGCAGACCCGACACCACCCCACTCCCACATCTCAACATACACTGCACAGACAAAAACAAGCATTCATGCAGACCCAACACCCCCAGCCCTGCATCTCAACATACACCACACAAACATACAAAAACAAACATTGAAGCAGACACAACACCCCCCACACCCGCATCTCAATATAAACACCACATAAACAGACAAAAACAAACATTCATGCAGACCCGACACCAACTACCCTGCATCTCAACATACACAATACAAACATACAAAAACAAACATTTATGCAGACCTGACACCCCCCACCCATGCATCTCAACATACACAATACAAAAATGCAAAAACAAACATTCAAGCAGACCCGACAACCCCCCTCCTGCATCTCAACATATACTGCACAAACATACAGGCAGAACAGACCCGACACACAACCAAACAAACACAAAGAAACAGACAACTTACTGGACATGCTGGAAGGCTGGCGAGGTATCTGGAGTGGTACTACGGCTGGCATGGCAAGGCTGAAATGCCTTCCGGCATCAAGCCTTATTGACCATGCCAGCCGTAGTGCTGGCACTCCATTGGTGCAGCACACACGCACTACATGGCTCGTAGGAGCTACGTGGTGCGTGTGTGCTGAGCCAATGAGGGCCAGTGTTTTGTCCTGCCCGGAAGAGTTTCAAAGACATTCCTAAAGGAGGGTGGCCGATGCTGCTTGCGGGCCGCACTCCATTAGGAAAGTCTTTGTTCCTCGCAGGCCGGACAAAACAGCATGGCGGGCCGTAAATTGTGCACCCATGGTCTTGGCCATTATCCGCAGTCACTAACCACCACATGCTAAAATCATCTCTAAGTGGGGAACTGTGTGATTAAAGTGGCAAACAGCCTAAATCACAACTGCCAGAATAGTTGTATTTAGAAGATTTCAATCTATCACAGTATGACAGTCTGGCATTATCAAATCTATGAACCTGAGTAGGTTAAGAGTGGATTAGGTATAAAGCAGGGCACTCACCAAAGCTCAAGGGATATGCTGGTGCCTTTGTTGTGTAGCTAGACAAGCTTAGTAAGGAAATGGACCCAAGCGTCCATATGCTCAAAAAAGTTCCTTGGAGTGGCTACCATGGGTCGTGAAAAGTGCAGCAAAAAGCTGATCCTGTTGTGAATATGATGAGCACAGATGAAGAACACACAAAATATCCGTGGAGTAACAAAAATAGAGAAAATGTAACTGATGACTCACCCGGGTGTGGATTTTTAAAGGCACATGCAGGTGAATATGCATTATCAATGTGGGGCATAAAGCGCCATTCAGTGTTGGTATCTTGCATTAGAGTTGCAATTCGACAGCAAAGAGCTGTAGAAGAAATTTGAAACCACATTTGAAAAGGTTTTAAAAAAAGGAAATGCATGCACTAAAAGAGAAAGTCGGTGCGTATCCGTGCTGAGAATAGCTTACCAAGTCATACTGTGTCACTAGAGCCAGTGAGTGGAGTCAATAATGTGCGGACAGTTATCCATGAAGAATGTCCTCCGTGCAGTGGGCTTTGTGCCAGGTAACTAATGGCAACTGTTGCCAAGACGCAGACACAGGTAGCCTGAAGCGCGCCCCTTGTCTGGATAGTCAAGAGATGTAGACATTGAGGAAGGACTAAAGTGTAATCTTGGCTCATCTAAGAAAGCAAGCCTCAGGAGCGGCCATGTTAGACTAGTCTAGATGTTATTATGAGAGACCTTAAATGGCAGTGGGAGTATCCGGCTTGGACTCGGATACACTGCATTCTACGGAGTGAGTGACTAGATTGCAACATATAAGGGGTTGGTAGAGAAAGGATAAATCATGGGTAATAGAGTAGGGGAAACAAATATTGAATGCCTCGAGATGATGAAGACGTGTAGGTCGTTGACTTTGGATTTACATGTTAAAAAAATGTCAAATACAGCTACATATGGTAAAAATTGGAAAAAAACTTACAAAATAAAATCATAAGTCAAATATTATAGGATCTTAGAAGGTCTACAGCAGAGTCAATACGGTCTAATGGGGTTGTCATTTGTTTATATATTTTATGTAGGTTGCTCGTACATACTGGTGAAAATGGTCTACAGATGGCGGATCTCATTGTATGTACAACATTCGAGATGTTCGCTCATGTGTATAGACAATATTTGAAAAATAGGCCAATGAGAAACATGCAGCAGTTAAAACAGACAGGAGGTCAGAAGTTCACTATTGCTATGTACCAAACATTGAAATACACAGTTTATATAAAGCATTTCAATGAGAGTTCATCATTGAGCCGTCTGGGGAATAGGGCGTCAAGCTAATAGATCCAGAATTTTTCCCTGCGAGACAAAATCGACTGGTAATTACCACCTCTAGAGGGTTTCTTCACCACCTCTAGAACTTGAAATTTTAACTGTGCCACAGTGTAACTATTTTCTAGAAAGTGTCTTGCAAGGGGAAATTTGCTGTTTTTACACCTAATGTTAGATTTGTGTTTGGTCACTCTGTCTTTAATGGCTCTCGTGGTTAGGCCCATGTATAGTTTCCTGCAGGGGCATTTGATGGCATGTATGACACCTGTGGTCATACATGTTGCACAATCTCTCAGTCTGATTTTCTTCCCTGTGTGGGGATGCAAGATTATGTCACCCTTGGTTACATTGTTGCAGTGTGTGCAACATAGGCACGGGAATGTGCCGGTCCTTCTTGTTTTAAGAACGTGTTGTTTATCTGTTGGTGGTCTTTCAGCTTTCACAAGTTTATCACAAAAGTTCTGTCCACGTTTGAATGCCATCATGGGTTGTTTGGGGAATAGTTTATGTGGTAAAGGGTCATTTTGTAGGATGTTCCAATGTTTTCTTATAGCTTTGCCCACCTGAAAACTCTGCCTGGAGTATTTTGAGATATACAGTAGAGGTGTTTCGTTCTTTTTTTTCCTCTGAGTCAGTAGATGTTCTTTGCTGATCAGGTCCAATCTTTGTTTAGCCTCCTGTAGTACTGTGTCGGGGTATCCCATGTCTCAAATTTCTCCATTAACATAGTGCATTCTGTGTCAAGTCCCACAGGGTCAGAGGGGATCCTTTTGAATCTCAGAATTTGGCTGAAAGGTAGGCTTTTGAGCATAGATTTAGGATGCGAGCTTGTGAAATGTAGTAAGTTGTTTACATCCGTAGGTTTGTGGTATATGGATGTTTTAATCTGATTGTCCTTAATCTCCAGGTTCACATCCAGGAAGTGTAATGATGGTGTCCCTACTTCCATGGTGAATTTGATGTGGTTATGTACTGAGTTAAAATAGTTGAAAAAGGAATCCAGTTCCTCTCGGATCCCACACCAGATGCCGAAAATGTCATTGATGTAACGTTTCCATGTCAGTATCTTGCATGACCATTATGGGTGGTCCAATATGTAGCGATGTTCAAACATATACATGAATGTGTTAGCATAGACTGGGGCCATGGATGAGCCCATATATGTTCCTGTAATTTGCAAGTAATACTTCCCTTGAAATCTGAAATAACTATTGCATAGTATAAGATGTCAAAGTTTCAGAATCAATTGAGTATGGCCTCTAGTAGTTATTGAATTCAAGAGGAGCCATTCGACTGCTCTAATGCCTTCTTAATGAGGGATGGACGTGTAAAGGCTACACACGTCCATACTGAAGATAATGCAATCGGTGCTGAGAGCTGAGATGTCGTTAATACAGTTAAAAAAATCTGTTTTATCACAAAGATATGTGGGGGTCCCTTGTACCAGTTGTTGCAAAGATCTGTCAATGTATATTGCCAAAGGGTAAAAAATGCTGTCTGTGCCAGCTACTATTGGTATCAGAGGAGGATTGACCGGGTTCTTATGAATCTTTGGGAGGCCATAGAAGACAGGGGTGATGGGATACTGATTTCTCAAAAATTCACTTGGTTTTCATGTTGTCATCAAGTGCTTCTTCAATGGTGAAGAAGCACTTTTTATGACCCATGGTAGCCACTCCAAGGAACCTTTTTGAGCATATGGACGATTGGGTCCATTTCCTTACTAAGCTTGTCAAGCCACACAGCGAAGGCACCAGCTCATCCCTTGAGCTTTGGTGAGTGCCCTGCTTTATACCTAATCCACTCTTTACCTACTTAGGTTCATAGATTTGATAATGCCAGATTGTCTTACTGTGATAGATTGATTGAAACCTTCTAAATACAACTATTCTGGCAGTTGTGATTTAGGGTGCTTGCCACTTTAATCACACAGTACCCCACTTAGAGATGGTTTCAACACGTGGTGGTTACTGACTTTGGATAATGGCCTAGACTGTTAAACATGAATATCAGTGTAGTATGAACATGTGAATTATGTTATGTTTTTGAACCCACGTGACAGCTGTTATCTATCTGCATATGTATTGGATTTAGCCTCACTATCTCTCCCCTTGATTTCCAATTTACAGTTCAGAAAATTCATCTGGCTCTGGAAGAAGAGAATGTTTTTCTCGAAATGCGTCAGCCATTTTTTAAGCTGAACTGTATTGTCTTTGGCCTATATGTAATTATTAAACACTTTTTTTGTATCACAGTTACATGAATGGCTGTTTCTCTTTGAACTTATAGATGAAGTAACATTGTATTAACAAAGTTCCAGTGAATAATTATTTAACCGTCTATTGATGAGATTGTAAGGTGTGCAGGGATTGGGAGGGTTCCATTTTCGAATCCTCTTTTCTTTGTGCAGTTGTATAGTGTGGGCTCTGCGCCAGGCCACTTTTGCTCCCCTGCACCTAAAATTACTAAATACCTGATTCTTTACCATTCATTGAAAAATACCAATTCAGTCAAACCAGGTGTGCTCCACTTAACCCTTAGATCAAAGATGTTAACCCAGATTACTAATTCAGTGCTATTTGTCTCTGTTTGTCTTCCTCAACTTTCAATTTTTCATATCTGGTTGTTTATTTAAATTGGGTATGGAAGCCATTTCAATTTTCATCTAACCAATTGTTATGTTTTGGATATGTTTTACCCCTTCTTTCGTTATATGTAATGAATGTGCTTCTCTGTTTATTTGTTGATTTGCATATGTATTATGTTTTTGTATTGATACCATTCTATTGAGGGCCATGGCTTTTCAACCAATACCTAGCAACTCTCGCCCACTGTATTGCCTTTTTTCTGCTCAAACCTCATGGTGCTACACGGACAGCACTCAACTCATTTTCAGGCTGCCCTCGGCTACCTCCTCCACCTCTTTCATCACTGATTGCCTAACTGCCATTCAAGATTGGTGTGCCGCTAACAATGTTTGTCTGAATGCCAGCAAGACTGAGATCCTCCTCATTGGCACACCAACACCTTCCTTTCCCCTCACTCTCTGGCCAGCCTCCCTTTACCCTCCTCCTATACCTACCTGTGAGGCCAAGAACCTTAGTGTCACCTTTGATTCCACACTCTCCTTCTCTGCCCACATCGCTGATGTATCAAAAAAGTCCAACTTCCTACTGCACTTCCTCAGAGGTACTCTTCCTTTCCTCTCATAACCCTAGAAGCTGACTGTCTCCCAAGCTCTGGTTCTCTCTAGGTTGGACTATTGCAACAGCCTCTTTCTTAACCTACCAAACTCTACTCTCTACCCTTTGCAACTTATCCAAAACAGGACTGCAATACTTGTTCTTGGCCTCAAGCCCTGGGATCGTATCTCTCCAGCTCTGAAATCTCTCCATTGGCTCCCAGTGGATGCAAGGAATACATTCAAAACCCTTTGCATTGTACACAAGGCTTTCTGGGGCGGAAACCTGTGCAGTTCCCTCTGGGACCACTGCAAAAGATTTAGGACTACAGGTGTTTGGCAGTAAACCCACTTGGTAGCAGTCTGTACCACACAGATTCACTTGGTAGCTGTGGCTGAGCAGTCAGACTTCCCTCAAGAAGAGTTAGGCAGTATGTGGAGTATACAAAATAGGGCAATTTACACAGTAGAACAAGCAAACACGGAACAAGGCTTCGGTGTAAAGATATATAGTTATTTATTTATAAACACACATCTATGAAAACACACTGGCACTAATACGGTAAACACTTCAAGCACAATTACTATAAGAAAAATCAATCCCCCTAACAATAGTTCGACAAGTCTAGGTTCAACGGCACCACTTATTTGCAGACAGAGGTGAATGCTTTAACCTAGATGGCACTCTAGTATTCGTTAGGACGGGAGAGCGAAGGCAGGGTATGAAATCAACTCGGTACCAACACTTTTACGAACAAATGCAAGGCAAGTAAGGCAGGGTCTACTGTAGATCGCAAAGTTCAGAGGCCAGGCCCACTCGGAGAGAGGCAAGGCGATGTGTCCAAAAAAGTATCACAGTGGAAATGCACTTCGAGTCTTTGTCGCAAATTGTTATAGAAAGATTGGACCAGTTCAGAACAGAAAGATGAGAAAGCTTGGAGGCAACCCAATGGAGAGGCGAGGATTCAGACACCTCACACTAACTGACACAAGGGAAGCCAGGCGGACACGGTACCTTGTTTGTGGAGAGACAGCTCCGGCAGGGGCAGTTGTTCCTGGTGGTGGATGCACGTCGGGTCTTTGCCAAGAGAAGAGATGATCTCGTCGTCGAAGGAAAGTTGAAGATCGTTGCACCACCAGGGAAGAGACCAGCCGCGGAGTGCTCCGTCACAAGGCACCACCTTTTGGTTGCGGTACAGGGGTAGTGGCTATCCGGTTGCCGGGGTGCTCTGCATGGGCAATTTGACCACTACGTCCTGGAACGAAGAAAAAGCAAAGGGGACTGGTTGTTCCCACCAGTCAGGGGAAGAGACTCTCCGGCGGGGAGATCTCCTCTGTCGTCGGGAAGTGGTGAGTCGATTCAGCAGGGCTCCACCGGAGGTGTCGTCGTTGCAGGTCGGCTCAGCTTTACCCTCGTCGGATTCTTAGGTCCTGTGGCGACTTCTGAGGATCCAGTCCCAAAAGCCCTGCTTTTATGCAAAAAAAAAACATTCATTCAGCCTAGCTGTCACTCAAAACACGCTAAGTGGTGAGCGGGGTGGCTCACCACTTGGACCAATCACACCAGAGTGCAACTTGAGTTGGCAAGGCAACTCCGTCCAGGGTGCCTAAACCCCCTCCCACACCCCCTGTGGTACCCAGACAGAATGGCACCACTTTGGAGGGCCTCTGTGTAGAGGCTTAGGAGTCACAGAGACGAACACAGACGCCATTTTAAAAACCGAGTTCTTGCACAAAATACCAACCGATATATTTATTTAAGATAAATAAACCGGTGGTATGTTAGAGATTAACGAGAAAAAGTATTAACCTCCAACAATGGGAAGAATCCCATAGGGTTATATTCGGGGTCGGATATAACAAGTAGTTTCCACTGCCACCAGCCAAAACTCGACGAGGGGGGACAGGACAGTGCCCCCTCGAATAACAGACCCAGGAGTAATCGAATTACCCCTACTAGTACGTCCACAATAGGATGGTTTGCACTAGTTCTGTTAGTAAATTTAGGTCTAGTAAAGCCAATGGTGACTTTACATGCCCGGGGAGACAGTAGTCAGTCCCCGGGTATGGAGTCTATGAGGGAGGTCCGCTAGGACGCCCCAGTGTTACGGCACGGAGGGTGCGGTGTAACACACATAGAAAAACATATGAGACCCTATGGCGTAAAAGACCCCATAGCCCATAGAACACATTGACATTCAAAGGAATTACACACATTCATGTCCAAGAGTGGGAGAAAAAGAGTCTCACTCTTGGCAGGATGGATAAAAACAAACTCCAGAAATCCAGCAAAGCTGCTGGGGGACTCACTAGGTTAGGAAATTGAAATCTCTCCATTGGCTCCCAGTGGATGCAAGGAATACATTCAAAGCCCTCTGCATTGTCCACAAGGCTTTCTGGGGGCTGGGTCCAACATACCTTCAGCTATCCCTGCACGAATACCTCCCATTTGGAGCACACTGCTCCTCTACCTCTAACTCCCTCAGGGTTAGTTGTTTCTCAAAGAAACGAGATGGGGCTAGATCTCTGTCTTTGGTTGGGGCCTCCCTCTGGAACAGCCTCCCTGCCACTCTAAAACTTGAGGAGAACCATCTCCGGTTCCAGAAGCACCTCAAAACCTTCCTCTTTGCTTCTGCCTTCACCTCCCCTGCTGATTCTACTCTCCCACAGCACCATACACCTGGCCACCCTCTTTCCTCTGGGCCCAGGTTCCTGCTCCTCTTGCCACCCGCACGCACTGCCTCCAGGCCAATCCTTGCACTGTTCTATGTATATGTACCCATAAAGCCCCCTTTTTTTCTTCCTGCACTTATCAGACCTACCCAGCCTGCTGCCTTAAATACAGCACTTGCCACTTGCTGGCTGTACTCCCTCTGTTTGTTGCCTTTTTATTTATTCATTTATTATTATTTACGGTTTTTATTCCTCCTCGCTCCTCACTCTCCTTTTGTTCCCCCCCTCCATGCACTTCTCCCCCTGCCCCTCTACCATGCACTTGCACGTTCTCAATGTCACTGGGCCTATTAAGATTGTTGTTTTTGTTTCTTCCATGTTCCCCTTCCCTTGCATTGTCGAGCTCTGAAACACGTGTGTATGAGCGCGATAGAAATAAAATATCAATCAATCAATCAATCAATCAATGCCAGTGGTTTTGGTTAGTCCGTGCCTTGAGAAAGACCCAAAGGGGTCAAAACAAGTGTTGGCATAGGCGGCATAGGAATAGATTGGTATAGATTATACCAATTCCAATAGACAGTTTGGAATAAACACAGGACTGTGAATTGTGGAATCTTTTGTGATTTGCTATAACTATAATTCATGTGACAGTGGTTTTTTCCTTGGGACAACTGTTTGTTCTGTACTCTGAGAATAGGGACTGTTAACTGTGGAATCCTTTGTGATTTAATATAACTATAACCCACATGACAGTGCATTTTCCATGGGACAACAGCTTGTTTTGCAAGTTAATCCTGCCTGCCACCAAAGAATAAACACATTTTGTTTTAAATGATCTGTTTGCCCCATTAAACAAAAATACACAGTGCTAGATTCTAGAACATACACTTTTAAATAAAATGGCTTTCATAGCATGTTTAAAAAGCGCATGGCGCCGATGATCCAGCATTTCAAGAAAAGTGTGCTGTTTAGCCAAAAACTCACTTTAATTCTGCCCTGATAACAGAAAACACAACTATTTTGTTTATCATGCATATTAAATAGCTTGGATAAAAAGACTTGGAAACATAATGTGCACATGTGCATTGAAACACTTTCTAGCACTAGAAACACTCTTCTTTAGATTTAAAGAGTGTATACATATTTTACACTTTTAAACACAAAACGTCTGGTCAGAAAAACATCTATTTATTTAAAAATGCTTTTACAACCCTGTACATGGCTACATAAAATAAATAAATAAATAAATAAAACATATTACCTTATTGTTCTTTCAAAAATGAGGCCTCTTCTGTCACAGGGCTTGTAGATGGCAGGGGTCTTCAGTTCCAACTGCAGTCCACAGATCAAGCAAATCTCCCGAAATTCCCAGTGCTATTCTGGCAGGCTTCCAAAGCCTGGGTTTTAAAGGCATCCGGTTAGTGCCCCCCCCCCAGACTCCAACCATCTTGTCAGAACATCCACCATCCTACATATTCCACATACAGCCAGCTATGGGCCACTGGAACCCCTCTAGTCACTGTGAGTTTACAATAAAATGGGCTCATTCAAATTCAGTTTATACACAGCCAGCACATGACAGCTGGTGATTACACATGCCTCAGGGCTTCATTGTAGTGTTGCATCATTCTGATGTCGGTTCCATATTTGCTCTAATACATGGGCAGATCCAATAACTGAGTCAGACCCCAGGGCCTCCTGTGTCATCATCTGTGAATTGTTTTGTCCTGTGCCACGTCCTCATAGATAAAGCCTAGGTGTGTGTGTGTGTGTGTTTAGCCACCATGCTATGTTATGAGGGACATGCTATGTTTGCAGTGCTGTTTTAGTGGGTTACATTATTGTTTGTTTGCTATGTTAACCTGTGGCTTATTTGTGCTATGTGACTGTGCTATACTATCTTTGATATGCTCTACCCTACTTTGAAATGATGTGCTGTTTTAGGGCTGGTATGCTACACTGTGTAATATTATGTTCTGACAAGTTATGCTTTAAGCTGCACTATTGAGTCAAAGACAGTACTCATGTCCTTAAAGACTTTGCAAAAAGGACATGTCTTGGTGCTCTGAGAATACTGCATTGGTGATTTGGAATGGTATAAGATCTTTATAACATAACATGAAAGGGAATATGGAATATTTAGCAAATTTCTCTGGGAGTTTCAAACATGGCAACTTAACATTTCTGCAATAGAACCTCTTAAAAAAGTTATTAACATAGTTTAGAGGTGTACAAATCAGTAATTATCTTGCCTGTGTGCCCACTTTGGAGAATATTCACTTCATATTCCACACTTATGCTCTATCATTTTGGATGGTTGACTGAGGAGTCCCTCTGTGCTTGTTAGGGAGATGTATCATTTGTATGCTTCATCCCCTCTCCTAGTGAGACCCCTAGCACCTTTTACTGGACTTCTGGACCTTTTTCTTTAATCCTGGTTGAGTGGAGCATTTTTTCACTCATTCATTCTCATGGGCTCTGTCTTTTGGAACTCTGTTATTTGTATTTACCGTCCTATGTTATATACATTCCTCCATATCTCTTTTGAAGCCATATGTATTTTCCTATTGCCACACACATCTCCTTATGGACAGTGTTAGTGGGGACCATGGGGATCCTCATTTGAGATTATTTTCTATATCCTAGAGTAACTGCAGTTCTTAAGTAGAAATGTAAGCCCTGATTCATGGAAATATTTGCATGTAAAACTGGGATTTGCACGCCATTCGCGCAAATCATGCCATTCGCGCAAATAATTCCATGAATTAGGGCTTTAGGGTCCAATTCATGGAATATTTGCGAGATTCAAATTGAATTTGCACTGCTGAAAAGTGACTTTGCACTGCCAACACAAACCCAGATTCATGGAACCATGCAAAGTGTATTTTTGCAGTGCAAAGTCAGGTAAAGTCAACGCATATCCAATTTTGTAGTTCAAAATTATTTTGCCTGGACTTTGCATGGCAAAAATACACTTTGCACAGTTCCATGATTTGGGGTTTGTGTCAGAAGTGGAAAGTCACTTTTAAGCAGTGTAAATTCACTTTGAAGTGGTCAAACATTCCATGATTCAGGCCCTTAGTATTTCTCCTAAAACTTTATAGTCTGAGTGATTGCCAAACACCACCTTACGTGGAGTGCCAAGGGGATACTTAGTATTTCCCTTCTCTCTGCTCCTGTGACTTTTATGTCACATAGATAATATCCTAGTTATGGCTGGTGACAGTGGATGTGTTCTACCATTTATTGTGTGCATTTTCTACTGCAGGCTATGTCCATAGCCCCGGTTATACACAATAGGTCACCCAAGGATTAACTTGGTGACTCCTTTCGTTTTTCACCATTACTAGCATGGTTGTTCTTTGTCAGCCCTTCTTTTACCATCCTGGGTGGGGGAAGCCTGTGTGTGTGTTTTGCCTTTGGCCAGAATCCTTGGGTGTCCCTGCCTAGGCTCTGTGTGCTTGGGAAGGCAGGAAGTGGGGGAGGAGTTTTTCACTCCGCTGCCATTTGCCTGCCAGAGTGCCTGCATGGAACCAGCTCCTACTGGGAGTCTGCATGTCCACATTGGACAGCCACTTGCCTCTTTCTGTATATTGATGAGAGAGAATGAAGAGGAGTGTGTGCTGGAACTGTCTAAAAGGTGATGCTCATGAGGTGAAAGGCAAGACAAGCACTGGAAACTGAAGTAACTGAAGAAGAAGACGGCCAGAGACAGCTGCAGACCCAATGAAACACTGTAAAGTGACCACTGCTGTATGCCAACATTTTCTGTGTGACAGAGGAACTTCGAGGAGGACGACTCTTTCCCTTTGGTGTGACTAATCAGTCCGAAGACAAACTTTGATTTGAGCCATCTCCCGAGGTCCTGTGAGTTTCCAGAGCTGTGAAAATCCAATACCAGGAGACCTGCTGCCCATTCAAGTGCATCATCGTGGAAAGGCCAAATTCGTCCACATATTTACTGAGCCCTCAAGGACCCTCAAGAGACCAAATCCAACTTGTCCAGACCCCCTCAGCAGAGTGTGGGTCTGTACAAAGCAAAGATTGACCTGCAATTGCATCCTTTGTTGGTGATGCAGAAAAGGCGCCAAAAACTCAGAGTGACCAGAGAAGTTCATGAAAGCTGTGTCGGAGGTCATCCCTTGAGACTGTTGCTATGTGATCCCATCCATTGTCGTGCTTTTCACCATCAGACAAAGAAATCCGGAACTTGGGTCCAGCACGGCCACCTCAAAGAGAATCCAGTCACAATCTTTTCTTCTAATCTAGGGTACTGTGGGGAGAAAGGTATTGCTTACCTTCATCTGTGAAGATGCTTCAGAGCATTGGAGTTGTCCAGGGTACCACCCTCTTACCTCCGACTCAAGACACTGCTTGTGTCCCTTTTGCTGAGTCTCCAACATTGATTTAATCTTGCTACGCCATAAAGACTAGAGACTTGAAAGCACCTACAGGAACTTTTCATATTCTGCTGCTTGCCAAAACTTTAACCCCTCTTCAAACTGCCCTTAGCTAGGGTTGTGTTTTGGAACTTAAATGACTTGCTGTGTGGAAGAAACGCTGCTAGAACCTTATGCCGTGCTAGTATAACTCTAACCAACTATTTTCCTTCCCATAAGTCACTATCTTATATGTGTATGCAGAGTAAATGTATTTATTGTATTTCTGCTAATATTTGCGATCGTGCTTTATTACCAATAATACAATAGAACCTGTAATTGCTGTCAAGAGCTGTAACAAATGTATCCACAAACAACTACCAACTAAGCAGTGCCCTTTGAAAAGTATTCTAAAGTATTCCTAAGTGTTTTTGTTTATTGTGCTAAGTTTTTTAAAGTGATTGGTATGTAAATATATTAAATCTATATTGTAATATACATGTATGTGTGTTTCTTGTATTTGCATTTCTAACTAGGTTCAGTGTACTTACCTACAGCTCACAGCTTTCTTTTTAAATAAGCCTGACTGTTTTGCCACACTACCAAGGTTCCAGCAGTAGTACAGACTGATACTAAGAGTTGGGGATCTACAAACTACTGGGGTAGTTTAAAACATTTATCTAAAACATTTTACTGACCACAAGAAAAGAGACAGTAATGTGTGGGCCGCTTGGGTGTGTGAAAGCCTGAACAACTTAGATGGGTGGATTAAGGGCTACAAGGTGAGCATTTATGATAATATGAGATGTCTCTTCATGCTAGAAAGTATTATTGATGCATGTTCCCCAGAGCTGAGACAGCACCTTTTTGACTCTAAGGAACTGCACCCCAAGAAGCTAGCACTAGTCTTTGACTTGTAGGTGGGCAACAGAGCTACTCAAAATGATTTTGGGGCTCCTCACAAGGAATGGGATGGGAAAAGCAATAGGGGGATGTGAAGGAAAATTCTATAAAAAAAAACACCAAATAAGGGCCACAAACATAACAAGGGTAAATATCACCCTAAACAACCTTATTTGGCTTGTAAAACCTCTGGGCCCAAACCAGAGGGAGGTTATCAGAAACACCCATTCCAGAAGTCATTTGGGAAATGTGTGGTTTGTGGATCTGGTGACCATGTGAAAGCAGGTCCCAGATGTAAGGGTAAACCTTCAGCGATCCCCTCTGTCTTCTTAGCATTCACATATGATGTGGATATACCAATGACACAGGCTAACATCCTCAAGCTGAAGAACCCATTGGAGTTCAAGCTAGAGTTTCTTTACCATCTCTTGGATTATGAGAACAACAGAACATTGAAGTCTATAATTCCATTCCTGGTAATACTAAAGAGTATATTACAGACAGTGTACTTGTAAATGATCAGGAGCAACCTGCCATTACAGACACTTGGGCCAGTATAACTGTGGTAAATTAAAGTTTATTTCAACCTGAGGAAGTTGGTAAATTAGCAGGAGATCCAGTCCAAATGTGTCCCATACTGCCAGTTATCATTAAATGTAATTACTTGACTGCTAGAATCACTGTGAGCATCTTGTCTGAAGTACCAGGTAAGGGTACTCTTGGGCAATGACTTGAAGGCCATGGGAGTAGTTTCCAGCATCCCAAACCACCCCCTCTAAGAAAAGAAGCAAGCTCACAAAGAAAGTAAGGGAGGCATCCCTAGATCTTACAACTGAGACCAAGGGGAAATCCAGAGTCTGCAAAGGAAATAAGGGCCCCAGGCACACATCTTCCTCAAGGACAAAGATTCCTGTATAAAACCTAGATGTCACACCTGTGACCCCATCACCAGCTGATGCTGAGCTGGTGCCAGAGAAATCCCGAGAGGAACCCGCTTCCGATGGGTCAGAGGTGGAGGAGATTCAATCCTGTCTGGAAGATCTGGATCCAAGAGACCATATTGAGCTGCACACTTTGCTTGCAGATGGTGATCCCTCAAGGACATATTTCAGAATGGGACTGTTATGGGTATCAGGCAGGTAGTTGGGGCAAGCTGGGTGGAGGCTTGGCAGGCCTGGCATAGGCACACAAAGAACCCATAACAAATCCCTCCTTTCATTCCTTCCTAGTGTTTGTAGTAACTTCCTGATTACCACTTCCTGTTGCCAAACAGGAAGTGCATGATAACTCATGAGCTCTCTAGTGTTTGGGTGTGGCTGGCTATATAAACCACAACCAACATTCTTCCAGTGCTTCGTGTTGCTTACACACTTGCCATGCTCTGGATCAGCCAGCATCTGCTTACATGCTCCGGATCATCCTGCTTCTGCTTACCTGCTCCGTATCATCCTGCTTCTGCTTACCTGCTCCGGATCATCCTACTTCTACTTACCCGCTCTGGATCATTCAGCTTCAGCTTTCCTGGTTCTTACTCCATGCCGCAGCTATCTCCAGACAAGAGGGGACCATCTACACCGGCACCTGTAAGAACAAAGAGGAACTGTGTTAACACATGCACATCAGTAACGCTGTGCATATTCACCGAATATTCCTGTGACGCTGGAATCCAGGTTAGTTGCACGAGTGCACAAACCCCTGTAAGAAAGAAGAGGCATTATGAATTGCGCTCGCTCCAATAACGCGGATACTTATTTCACTGTGCTCTTTCTTTCTATGCAGTGCATATTTAGCAAAAGCCTCTGTGCAAACTTACCTAACCACCAAATCTCCAGTAGCGCTGAACCCAGACTCAAGGAGCTAATACCACATAATTTCTCCTGCAAGGGAAAGGGAGAGACATTACCAGGGGCGTTCGAATTGAAGGCCCTGCGCTAACCTACCAGCAGCTAGCTTCTACACACAGTGCTACTCACCCACAAAAATACCAGCAAACAAAGACAATACGGACAATTTTGGACACTCAATATTCTCCCCGCAACTTTCACTTGTGGGAAGGACTTTCTAGCCAGTGAAGAAACTGGCGCCTTGAACTCTGGGCCTCGCGGTGAAGGCATAAAACAGCGTTTGGCATCTGAACTCAGCCTACATACATTGGCACCAATCACATGAGTGAATCGCGCTCCTGCAAATGCAGGATGGAGTGCACACTGTACTAAAGACCAAGGTAAGCCCATTTGGGGACATCACAGCACACACTAAAGAGAAGGGAAGGGCCCAGGGGAATCGGGTGAATTCAGGTCTGAATGTACACCTTGTATTTGATAGGTATTCCTCCGGGTGAAAAAGGGGAAGTGAAGACTCGGGTCGAGGGAGGCTCGTCCATCACTCCTGCAGAGACACAGGTGAGTGTGACAGGCACAGAGAGAGTATACCTCTCTAAAGGACTGTGTCAGCAGGTGGCTCCCCGGAGTGAAGGGCAAGACCCTGGGAAGCATAGGCTATGCTGGGAGGATGGACTCCTCTACAGTGAGCCAATGGAGTCTATGCCAGGGGACCTCAGGAGACTGGTGGGTCCCCAAGAATTGAGATCCAAATTCCTACAGTGGGAGCATGAAGTCCAACTGGCAGGTCACTCAGGTATTAAGAGATCCAAGGAGAGGACATCATTGTACTTTTACTGACCCAATATGGGTGCAGAAGTTGAGAAACACTGCAGGAGTTGTCACACTTGCCAGTTATCTGGTAACAGCGGAACCAAGAATATGACACCTTTAGTGCCTCTCCCAGTTGTGGGAGAACCTTTTCAGACGGCGGAGATTGACCTTGTTGGTCCCCTAGACCCTCCAACTTCTTCAGGCAACCGATTTATATTGGTTGTAGTGGGCCATGCCACTAGGTAGACTGAAGCTATTCCAATAAGAACTGTTGCTGCTCAGGCAGTGGCTAATGTATTACTTGGTATTTTTACCAGAGTAGGATTTCCTGAGGAGATTGTATAGTACAGGGAGTCAAATGTTATGTCCCACTACATGCAGGCCATGTGGAAAACCTGTGGGGTTACCTACACACTCTCAACTGCCCAACGCCCTCAGACAAATGGGTTGGTGGAGAGGTTTAATAGAACAATGAAGAGCATGATTGGAGCTTTAGAAGAACCACTTAGAAGAAAGTGGGACCTTCTTCTGCCTTGTCTTCTCTTTGCCTATAGAGAAGTTCCTCAAGTTGGAGTGAGCTTTAGTACCTTTGAGTTAATGTATGGTCACCCTGTTAGAGGCCCTTTTGAGGAGGGTCTGGAGAGTGCTCCTCCACTCAAGCCAGTAAGGATTACTGACTATGTGCTAGGCCTCAGAAATAGGAGGGCACAGATGATGAAAGAGGCTTCTGAGAATTTGAAATAGGTCAAGCTCTGGTCAAGCATTGGCATTACCAGAAGGCTAACATGGTGGAGTTTAGTCCAGACCAACAAATACTCATCTTGGTTTCAGTAAGACAGAGGGTTTTACAGGACAAATGGACCAGACCCTTTAAAGTTGTGGGAACTAAGGAACTTAGATTCTGTTTGGTCTATAAGGCATTAGATGCAGTTACCAAGACTGATGCCCACCCCTTGCCAAGGACAGATTAACTGGCGGATAAGCTGGGCTCAGCAACATTTCACTGTACTTTTGACCTGACAAATGGTTATTGGCAGATTGCCATGGCTGACCATGCCAAAGAAAAACAGCATTCCTTACCCCATAAAGCTTGCACCAGTTTAAGGGCATGCACTTTGGTTTAAAGAATGCAACTGCCACATTAGAGAGGATGGTGAACCATGTTCTGGATGGGTTAGAGTACATCTGCATGTATACCTCAATGATATTGCAGTGTTCAGCCTTACCTGGGAAGAATATCTCAACCACTCAGGATATGTTTTCTTACAAAGTTCCAGTCCTTGTCGGCTTATGTTTCCTCCTCACCTTAGGCGATACCTTTGTGCCAATGTGCTTAATGAATACTGAGATCTGCATCTCAAGTACCTATATCGCGACTGTAACAATATTGAAATACTGCATTTTTCTTAGGGTGGTACTTGTACAGTGTGCGCTCCCAGTAAAAAATAAAAGTGACAAATCTTCTTTCTTTTGTATTTAGACTCCAAATTGTAATATACTGGTGTACTGATTTTATTTTCCATGCAATCTTAACATTCATTGTCTCCATGTATAGATTTCATACAGTCAAAGTCGATAAATGTATCATTCTATGCATTATTTGTCTCTCATTATCTCCCAACATGTGTTTCTCCACAGTGTTGTCTGTGGTTTATCAGGAGAGATACTAAGAAAAAAGAAAGAGGAAAAGGAACATATTAATAGAGGAAAAGGTGTGTGTTAACCTACAGAAAACAGTTGTCAAGGTGAAGTTACGAAAAAGTAAAGTAAAGTTTGATAAAGCGGGTTCACTCACCCTATGTTCCAAGTGATCCTCTTTTTGTGAAGGAGGATATTCGTCCTGATGTTTGTCAATCATAGTTTAATGATGATATAACGTAGAGTTGCCTCTTGTGGCAAGTCTGTGAAAGAGAAAGAGAGGGTCCAGATAGGTTTGAGACCTTCTATTTTGGATAGCCATAGTACTTACGTGGGTTATTGTCTATTTTCTTATACTCAAAGACCTCCCATGTATGATGGTGACAACATCTATTTGGATCTACTTCCTGGTTAGCATAGGGAAATGCCTGTTTTCACCGTTAGGGGATGGCAAACAGGCAATCCTTACAGTATTAGTAGTCAAATCTGTGTGAGCAGAACCTTGAAAAATATGAAAATTTCAGAGTTTTTACCTCTTTCAGTCTGTCCCTCTGTTGCTAGGTCCGATTGCCTTGTAGCCTACGCCAGGATCCATGTTGGATTATGGTAATTTCCGCTACCGTATTTATAGTCTGTGGTGTTCCGCATTATGATGTCATTGCGTATCTAAACGCGATGACGTATCACGTACTGAGACGTGCAGTGGCCATTTTGAGGTCTTAATTTGGCCGCTAAATAGCCTTAGGTATTAAGGCCATCACAAAAATTACTGCAGTGAACTGTGTCGTCTGGCGGTCATTTGTGTCTAAGCTAACAGTGAGATACTATTATACGATTATTATTGTACTACAAATTGAAGTCATGAAAGTGATCTAAATTCAAGAAAAGTTTTTGGGATGTAGTGGTGTGTACGAATGTACGAAGAGAATTCGGTAAAGGTACCTGAGTGGGAAACGGAAAAAAAAGAAAGAAAAACGAAATAAGAAAAAATTGATGGGAAAAGAAAAGAAAAGGGAAAGAAAAGTGAGAGTGGCTAGCTAGCCATGAACCAAAAACTTTTCTTTCCCTTTTTGTTTCTTTTTCATGACATCGATTTGTAGTACAACAATAATAGTATAATAGTATCTCACTTAGTACCCTAATAAAGTCAAGTGGAATGAGGACTGTGAAAAAGCCTTCCAGTGGCTGAAAGATGACCCGTGTAAATCTCCATTGCTGAGAGCTCCAGATTATACTCAGGCCTTCTTAAGTACAGACTGATGCTTCTAACACAGGGATAGGAGCAGTATTGAGCCAATTTTATAGCAAAGGCTTGGAACACCTCATCTGCTTTATTAGTACAACACTAAAAGATAGGGAAACCAGGCGGACCACAATTGAACATGAATGTTTTCTATCATATGGGCCATGAAGAAATTCAGAACATACCTTTATGGAACTACTTTCAGGATTCAAACTGACCACCAACCCTTAAGGTGGTTGATGCAGGTGAAATGAGAAAACTGCAAATGACTCCGGTGGTTCATACACCTACAAAGCTCTAACTGTGCTATTGAGCACAGGTAAGGTAGCCTACATAAGAATGCTGATGGTCTCTCCAGAAAGTATGACTGACAGGATCAAGAGATGCATTCAGGAGTGGATTAGATCATCCTGTCCATATTCTTGGAAGGGCAAGTGTTAGGGAGATGTATCATGTTTATGATTTATCCCCTCTCCTAGTGAGACCCACAGCACTATTTTCTGGACTTCTGGACTTTTTTCTTTAATCCTGCATGAATGGAGCATTTTTTCACTCATTCATTCTTATGGATCTGTCTTTGGAATTCTGTTCTTTGTGTTTTACTGTCCTATGGAGTCTACTTTTCTCCATATCCCTGTTTAAGGCATATGGATTTTCCTATTGCAGCACACAGCTCCTTATGGGTAGTGTTGCTGGGGACCCTTTGGGTCCTCCTTTGAGATTCTTTTCTATATCCTAGAGTAAATACAGTTGTTAAGGATAGAGAGAAACTACATATCTCCCCTAAATAGTCTGAGAGACTGGCACACACCACATTATGTGGAGTGCCAAGGGGATACTTAGTATCCCCCTTCTACTCTGCTCCTGTGAATTCTATGCCACATAGACAATTTACTAGTTATGGCTGGTGGCAGTGGACGCGTTCTACCAACTATTGTGTGCATTTCCTACCGCAGGGTATGTCCATTGCCCCTGTTATACAAAATAGGGTCACCCAAGTATTAACCTGATGTCTTCTTTCTTTTTTCAACATTACAGTTGTGGTTGTTCTTTATCAACCATTCTTCAACCGTCCTGGGAGGGGGAGGCCTGTGTGTGTGGTGTGTGTTTGCCTTTGGTGTGAACCATTAGGTGTCCTGCCTAGGCTCCAGTGTGTCTGGGTAGGCAGGAGGTGGGGGGGAATATTTTGTTTACCTGCCCTTTGTCTGCCTGGGTGTCTGAATGGAACCAGCCTACACTGGGGGTCTGGCTGTCCTGATTGGACAGCCACCTGCCCCTTTGTGTAAATTGCAGAGAGAGATTGCAGAGGAGTGTGTGCAGGAACTGTTTAAAAGGTGAGGCTCCTGAGGTGAAAGGCAAGTTGACCACTGGAAAATGAAATAACCAAAGAAGAACACGACCAGAGATGCCTGAAGACTCTTTGCAACATTATGAAGAAACCACTGCTGTCCTGAACCCTTTTTTCTGTGTGAAAGAGAAACTCCACAGAGGACAACTCCTTCCCTTTGACTGCTGGGAACACCCATTCCCAAGACAAACTTTGATTTGAGCCAGCTCATGAAAGTCCTCTAATGGAAAGGCCAAATTTGTTCATGTCTTTACTGACCCCTGAAGGACCCTCCAGAGACCCACTCCAACACATCCAGAGCCCCTCAGTAGAGAGTGGAACTGTAAGAAGAGAAGAATATTTACCGGGAAAATCACATCCTTTGTTGGTGCTGCGGAAAAGGTGCTGCCAAAACCAGAGAGTGACCAGAGAAGTTGATGAAAGCCAAGCCAGAGCACCTCCCTTCAGACTGCTGCTGAGAAATCCCATCCATTGTCCTGCCTTTCATCATCAGACCAAGGTATCCAGAGGTCATTCCAGCACTGCCACATTGAAGCGAATAAAGCCATAATCTTTTCTTCTAACTTAACGTACTTTTTGGAGAAATGTATTGCTTACCTTGATCTGTGAAGTCACTCCAGAGCGTTGGACTGCACAAAGAGGTGTCCAGGGTACCACGCTCTTACCTCCCATTTGGTGAGTCTTTAACAGGGCCTCCAATATTGGTTTAATCTTGCTACTAAAAGACTAGAGACTTGAAAGTATGCACAGGAACTTTTTGTATTCTGCTGTTTGGCAAGACATTAAGCCCTCTTCAAGCTGCCTTGAGCTAGTGTCGCATTTTGTAACTTAAAAGACTTGCTGTGCGAAGAAACTGCCTCTAGAACCTTAAACCGTGTTCGTATAACACTAACCAACTATTTTCCTTCCCAACGGTCACCATCTTATATGTGTATGCAGAGTAAATGTCTTTACCATATTTCTGCTAAGATTTGCGGGTGCACGTTATTGCCAATAGAACTGTCATTACTGTCAAAAGCTGTAACAAATGTAACCGTGAGCAACAGCCAACTAAGCAGTGGCCTCTGAAAATTATTATAAAGCATTCCTAAGTGTAATGGTTTATTGTACTTTTAAAGTGATTCTTATGTAAATATAATATATCTATATTTTAATTCAGTGAAAAAAAAAATGTTAAATGACATTATGGTTAAGTTGCACTAATAAAAACCTGTGAAATTCAGTGAAGACATTTTGTTAAAGGGACGTTATAGTTAAGGTGCACTTATATTAACCTATTAAATTCAGTGAAGATGCTATGGTTACAAGTAAAACAAAAAAGCCCAGACATTCTCCAGCTATGGTAAGCTAAGCGATCATAACTCACACCACCACCGTGCACTGCTAAGACTAACACTCAGATCCTCAGGATGCAGGCCCATCTGGAGTCGAGCGGTAAGTGGCCATGCATTAATAAGGGAAGCCTGATTATCGTCTGCGGCCCTCCAGGCAATTTGAACAAAATAGAAGAAGTGTGGGCCGACTAGAACAGAGATGACCGCTATATATTGTTTAAATCGTAATAGCATCATATTTATTTGTGTAAATACAGTCACAAAAATGTAAAGACATTATTGACAAATTCAGCTCAATATACCAAAAAACCACATCCCTCCATGTACCATTCATTCATTCACGACTTTGACATACATTTATCATGTTCAAATATGTTGGGACAAACTGGTGATAGATCATTGAAATCACAGAAAAGGAATAAAACAATTTAGCACTTTGTTATTTTACAATGTGACCCTCTGTCTACATTCAGGGGTTTAGAAAACTATTGTCGACATATGTTTCCGTTGAGTTCTCTCAGTAAGGGTGGGGGTCCCCTTATCCGGTGATTTATTCCAACTTTCTTCAGGACGGAGAGCAATCGCAGATTCTGCGTTGCCTCTTCATAACACACAGAGTGGGGGGCGGGATGGCTAAAGATCCTCAATTGTTAAGAGTAAAACATAAAAAAACTATATTGTCATCTCTGTTGATTTAAAAACCTTTTCATGGTAAACAAACAACTGTAGTATTCAGTTGTGTGGAACCGACTCACCTCCTCTGGAATACCAGGGGCCGGGGAACGGTAGGTTGGAATGAATCCTGGCGTGTGTGCTCCTGCTTGTGGTGCCTCACGTCATAAGTAATGTCCTATAATAAAGTGTAAGGACATAAGACTCAGTGTGATATCTAACAATTACAGTTTCCTCAAAAACTGCCATACATTGCTCGTACTTACAGTAAAACGTGTGTTTCATACAGGACCTACGCTATAAATCGCGTGGCCAGAAAGGTGCAGCCCAATACTATAAATGAATCATGGGGTGCCTGCAGAGGAGGAAACAAACAACACAGAGGGGGGGCGTCACTACCTGTGTGATTTGTCCTGGCCTTGGTGTTGCTGAATGCAGCGAAAAATAAAGATAAAGAAATTGCTTACTTGAAATGGTCGCCGGGTGTCTCTGTAACTGCTGGTCAACCACTGCCTGAGTGCACTTACTCGGGCTGAAAGGGAATGAGGGGCCCTGTCAGTTGCAGAATTGTTCAGGTGGCAGTGGCATCAATAACATCCATTAGACGTGTTAATTACCTCGCATGGGACGCGCAATCCACTGAAGTCAGCTCGCGCAGGGAGCAAAGACTCGCGCCGGCTGCAGAATTCCAACAGGCGAACCTGCGTCTTCTATTCAGATGGTGTTATTTTTGTTGCTGAGCAACGTGAGCCCATGTCTGCATAGCATGCGGGTCCAGGTCACGTGTCTATACACCATTATGGGAGATGAAGTCTAATGCCGTAAAACATGCCATTGCTCTTAATGAAGCACAGTGCATGTTGCATGGAATACCTTATGCTCTGAATGTGTTAGTGATTACTTACCTCCTTTTGTGCTCTAAAGGCACTCATGGATGATGTAAAAAACTATAATCTCGGAAAACTATGCATTCAATCGCATTTAATTATACTAGTGATGCACGAAGTGTATCACATGGTGTACTGCGCATGCTAGATGTACTTGGTATTACTTACCTCGTCAGGCACTGTAGTCGCTTGTCAACATACATCACTATTGAAAAGTGGTCCCGGTCACGTGTCTATACAGTATTATGGGAAATGAAGTCCTGTTGTAGTTTTACATGCCATTGCTGTTAGACAAGCACAGTGCATGTTGCATGTAATGCCTTATGCTCTGGACGTATTAATGATTACTTACCTTATGCTCTAAAGGCACTCATGGATGATGTAAGAACTGCAATCTCGGAAAACTATGCAGAGAATTGCATGTAATTCTACTAGTGATGCACGAAGTGTATCACATGGTGTACCGCGCGTGCTAGATGTACTTGGTGTTACTTACCTCGTCAGGCACTGTAGTCGCTTGTCAACATTCATCACTATTGGAAAATGGTCCCAGTGGTGAACCACTGGGGACTGGGTGTTTCCTAGTGCAGAACATAAATATACGGTTCTAGTGGGAGGTAACTCCCGGCTTCGTTATTTGCTATTTGATATATTCCATTCAACCGAAATGTTCTGACCGTGTTTGACTGAGTCTAAGGAATAAATCCAACTTTGTTCTAGACGGTGTAAAGCACTTGCAATGTCGCCACCTCTAGTTTGGGTGTTTAAGGTTTGGAGTACAAACCATTTCATATATGTTTCTTTGTGGTTCTTTTTGTTAAAATGATCCACCAAAGGTTTGTCCGGTGTGCGATTCCTGATGCAGGACCGGTGCTCACCAATCCTCTCCCTGACTTCCCTTGTAGTCTTGCCCACGTATAGTAAATTACAGGGGCATGTTATGACATAAATTACGTTTTTTGTTCGACAATTAGTGTGGCTTTTCATTGTCCACGTCTTGGCCCCATATTTGAAAGTATGTTTTGTTTCAGTCAAAAGTTAGAGATCTTTGATGAGAAATCCTCCAGGATCAAAGGCGAGACTTCCGCCCAGGATCACTGGAGAGAAATGCACGGGCAGGTTCCACATGAGAATTTACAATAAGTGGTATGGTTAACGCCCTGAAGAAGGAGATACGCTCCGAAATGCATTGGCATTAAAACAACCGTACACAAAATGAAACAAGTCTGCTTCTTATTTAGCAAAACACCCAGCTGTTGATGCTCCTCAGATTCAGGATTATACTCTTGAAATTTTTCTAAAGTGGCTCTAAATATGATTTTAGATATCCATGAGCGATGAACTCTAAGCTTATTAAACATTAAAACAAACACAATCTGAACAGCGAGCTCCAGAAGAGCTCCAACGGAGAGCGCCGGACTTAGCTGGATGTGTTCATCCAACTTTTTCTCATAAGTTGTTTCAGTCAAAGGACACACACTGCAGTTGCCACATTTGTAATGTCCAGTGATCGGAGGGAGACCCCACTGGTTCAGGACAGTGGGTTTTTTCGATTTTTCACAATACGTATGTGACAATTTTTGCCGTAGATTGCAACTAGGTTTGAAGGAAAAAATAGTTTTTTTGGACTTAGTGCCTGGATTTTTTCGAAGTCCCAGTTGCGATTGATTATCATTTTGATTTAATTGCTAATAGGGTTGAAGGTGGTGATGCACACTAGTCCCCCATTCAGTGTTTTTTCTTTGTTTTGTAGGGTGAGTTCTCTGTTGGTATTCTCAGCTCTCTTGAGGTTGTTTTTGATCAGATGTGTCGGATAACCCCATGTGCTCAGCCGCTCCTTAAGTTGTGTGGCATGTGTGTTGTAGTCTTCTCTGTCTGTGCAGTTCCATCAGATTCTTAAAAATTGACTGTACGGTAAATTATATTTAAGGCTTTCAGGATGGAAGCTTGAGTAGTGAAGCAGGGTGTTTTTATCTGTAGTTTTTCGGTATAGTGAGGTGATAAGATTGGTTCCTTGCTTCTTTATCATCAGGTCCAGAAAACTTACCTGATCTCTGCTCCATTCGATGGTAAATTTAATGTTGGTGTTGCATGTGTTCAGCCACTTATGTAAGGTTAGTAAAGATGTATTGTCTCCTCGCCAGATGATAAACACGTCGTCAATGTAGCGACACCACATCTTCAGTTGTCCACAAGTCTGATCTTGTAATATTCCTGCAATGTGTCTTGACTCGAACTTGGCCATACTTAAGTTAGCTACATGGGGTGCAAAGGATGCCCCCATGCTTACCCCTTTCTATTGTTTATAAATTTGATTTTTAAAGAGAAAGAAGTTTTCTGTCATGGCAATCCTGAAGCATTGTAGTATGAATCCTGTCGGTGGTTTGTGTGGTCTATTGCGTGTGTATAGCACTTCTGCGAGTGCTTCTAGGCACTCCATTTGTGGAATCGACGTATATAACACCTCAACGTCCATGGTGACTAAAAGTTCTCCTTCTTCTATGGCTGTGTCTTGGAGGATTTTTATCATGTCTATGGTATCTTTGATGTAAAACGACATTGCTAAGTCAAATGGTTTGAGAAAAAACTCGCTGTAAATCGATAGATGTTCGAGTAGGGAGTCTATTGCCGAAACGATCGGTCTACCTAGTGGATTTTCGAGACTCTTGTGTACCTTTGGTAATGTACAAAAGGCTGCCTTTTTGGGGTATTTTTTATTTAGAAATGTGGCTTCGTCTGTACATATCCAGTCTTCTTGTAGAGCATAGGTGGTGAGACTTTTAATTTCTTCTTGCAGTCTTTTGGTGGGGTTGTGGTCTAGTTTTTTGTATGATCTTGGGTCATTCAGGAGTCTGATACATTCTTTGTCATAATTCAAAGTGTCCATCAGGACAATGCCGTTGCCCTTATCTGTCGGTTTTATGGTCAGGTTCTCCTGATTGTTTAAATTTTTTAGACAGGTCCTTTTGTCTCTGCTGGTAGTTTTTCTTCATTATACTTGTGAGGACTTGTTTGGTCACTCGGTTCTCAAATGTAATGATTTCTGGAGGGCAAGTATGCAGAGGGGGATTAAAGTTAGATTTCATTTTTAATCCCGTGATGTTGATTTCTCCTGGGTCGGGGGCTATGTCACCCGCGTTATCTTGATTATGATTGGGTAGGTATACTTCAAAGAAGTGTTTCAGCCTGATGTTTCTGAAGAACCATTGTAGTTCCAATTCTACATCGAAAGGATCTGCCTTGGTAACAAGGACAAATGATAGTCCTCTCGCAAGTTTTTTCTCCATGGAGCTTAGATTGTGAGAGGACAGGTTGAATAAGGGGAGGGGATCAGGGTTCATTGGTTCAAATACCATTGCCTGGTTCTGACCCTTTGTTGTTGGGTTGCCCGTTGTTGTGGCTGTCCTCTGGGGCCTCCCCTGTAAAAACCTCCTTGTTGTGGGAATGTGCCTCGACCTCTCTGTGGTGTCCCAGATGGGCCAGCTAGCGAAGGTTCAGATCCGCCAGAGGAGCCGGACGAGTTAGAGAATGTGACTGTCCGGTTCCGTCTATAATTCTGGTTTGGTAATGGGTTTGTGAAGAAACCTTCTTTCAGGTAAGGGTACGTTTTGTCTTCCTTATAGCCTGCAATGTCTTTTTTCAGTATAATTATTTTCCGATCTAGATTAATCTGGCTGAATTTTTTAATCTCGGTTTCTAAATTCTCAAGTATTTTCTTAGCGTCTTGTATGTTCTTGTTGGATGTTCTTGTTTTCTAGAAATTCCTCAAGAGAGCTGCGAATACCAACAGAGAACTCACCCTACAAAACAAAGAAAAAAGACTGAATGAGAGACTAGTGTGTGTCACCACCTTTAACCACATTAGCAATGAGATCAAAAAGATAATCAATCGCAACTGGGACTTAGTAAAAAATCCAGACAATTTGTCCAAAAGAATGATGTTTGCCTTCAAACGTAGTTGCAATCTACCGCAAAAATTGGTACAGACGTATCGTGAACAATCGAAAGAACCCCCTGTCCTGAACCAGTGGGGTCTCCCTCCGATCATTGGACATTACTGAAGTGGGAGAATGGAACAACAGGCTCCCGCCAACCCCCTCTCGCGCTTGGCCTAGAGGATCACGGCCTAGGCACCCGCCACGAGATGAGTTTGCCCATCTACCAGACGACCAAATACCCTGGTACAGGAACCTAGGGATGTGCCCACCTACCTGCCCTACCTGCCCAGCAGCTCGCCCTACCCATGCCGACACCTGCGACATGGATCAACTCGACTAAACCAACACATCGTTAGAGATGCCATGACGACCTAGCCAACGGTCACACCTGTACGACCATGCACACTGGACACTCCTACACCAACCTACACGAAGAATATACTCAGCGCTATGACGTAGGTGACGAACACATCCACGGACGTGCATCTTTATTATTTTTCACATAGGCTTTTAAGATGCAGAAACGCAAGACGCACGATGAACTTATCTAAATGGCTTGCTTACGCTTCACATAAACCCTATAACCTAAAGCGCCTGTGCACTCAACGGCTCCATCTATGCACCTGATTCAAGTAGGCCGCAAGCAAGAGCTTCCATGAACATTAAAATGAACAAGAGTCTGGTTGCTGACCCTGCAGAATGAGCTCGGCGAAAGCAGACAGCCAAGCCACAATGTTGCAATCTCGCACGCCGCACACCAACGTCAAGGTCGCACCTGCAAATTAAACAAGGCACACAGTGGGAAAAACAATATTAATTGTGCAGAATTCGGCCTCAAACGCGGTCCCACCTCACGTGACCAAGCCAAACCTGAAAGGATGCCAAGGCTAGGAGAACGGAGGCGCCTGGATCCCTCGTTACAAGACACAGGCAGATACAAATAAAAGACTCAATGGACATCTGCGACAGTGGGAGTAGTCGGCCTTCCAGCTTACGAATAAATCCTCACATTGTCTGCACGTACCCATAGTGAAACATTGTTGCAAATGACAGGTACGCCGCGAGCTGGGAACGGCGATGGTCCCAGGCTGGGAGGCTCGCGAGCGCACCAATCAGAACATGGGGCTCTTATCACTGATGCCATTAACATTGACCAATCCTCAGGGGTCTTCATGTAACAATTCTCATGTATCTAATTGTAGGGACAACCCAGGTATACCACCTGACTGACCCTCAGCCACTAATACCTTTCTCTATATGTATGCTATACTAACCCTACCACTCGAGTACCCAATCCAGAGTGGAGATAGGTTTTTTGCTAACTTTTCGAGGTGACGCAAGTAGCGCGTCATACTAAGGTAAAAAGGGCCTGCGAGCCCCACGATTGTGTGTGTGTCAGGACGGACGCGTACGATCCTTGACCCATCCCTGCCGTTTGTATAATAAACAGCAGAACCACCTTGCTTCTTGCGTGTGCCTCATACTCATTTTTGTGATACGCGGGAGAAGTTGGGGCATCCCTGCCCGGAGGTCCGCGGACGGCCCAGCCGACCCCGGCAGAATTTCCCCCTGACAAGTTGGAGGCACTGCTGAGATCTGTTTAAGGTCTGCTTTTATTTTATTTTTCTGAGAGCTCCCGCTGCGAGGAGGCCCGGCGGCGCGGCCCCCTCTGCTGCTGCCCCCTTCTGAGGACTACAGGACCATCGCGGAACTGCGAGAAGACCGGACAGCGCAATCCGGATATTGGCCTTCGGGAGCCGGTTGAGAAGTATCCCGCCCGCGGTTGGCAAGTGTCCAGACGTGGTCCAGACGAGGGGAGGTGGCGAGACGCTTGGAGGGGTGCACGCAGTCGAGCGGCCCCGCATCAAGAGAACTTGGTGAGTATGCCACGCACAACAAGCAATGTGGAATTGTGAGGGAGGGGGGAGGAATTAAATACGGGAGGTGGGAGGTGTTGCACAGGTGCGCGACGAAGGTTTGACAATTTAGTGTTGGCTATGAAATGAATGGTAGCCGAACGAGTGCGAGAGCAGTCGGCTACGCTACGCGAGAGAGGGGGGCGGAGCACGAAAACATCCCGTGCGGCCGCTCGTAGACACTGATTGGCCTAGGTCGCGACTACGTGTACCGGTGTGTGTGTGCGCGGTTTCCTACGATTTGGTAATTATTGATCAATGAGTAGATGAGGACCCCTATTGATTGAGCAAGAAACTCGATAGGTAGATGACGTTTCCCTGTAGGCGGTAGCTAGTTGGTTGCCCAATACGGAAGATAATTGGCTGGTTAAGCCCTCCTGTCGAGGGGCGTATCACACGCGAGGCGACGCAGCGTGTGCAGTCCGATTATATATTGTTGATTACCTTGTTCCAGGCGTGACAGGAAGACAGCTGTGGGGTTAACGGGGATAGAGTGCAAGTGTATTAAGAACTTACTAGTAATTTGAAGAAATCGGTGACGTCACCAGTAGGGCTTTCATAGGATATCCCGAGCACAAGGCATCTCTCTTTTGGAGGGTGGTGGGGAAGAGAGTTGTGGTAAGGGAGTGGAAACGGAGATAAACGGTAACAAGTTGATCGGGGAAAAGGCGAAACGGGGGACGTGGCTGCGCACGGAGAACGCCGGCCACGGCAAGTATAGAAGAGGGAGGAGGAGCAAATGAAAATAGGACGACTGTATAAGAACGTCACAAGGGGTACGCAGCCGTAGGGGGCTACGTGCGCCTCGGCCGCAGGGGGCCGTGAGGGTGTTCTGTAAAGGAAGACAAGAAAGAAAAGAATATACAAATGTAAATACTATATTTTAATAATTTTCCTTAGCGGACTATCGCAAGTCCCCAAACTCACGGGGCCAGGTAAAGGTATAAGGTTGTGTACTGTAGGTGTTAGTAAAATAACAGCTATCAACAGGGGAAGGATAGCAAGTGGAGCGCTACTATGTCACACGGAGCAGGATCTACACATTTGTAAAACACTGTCACCCCATAGGGAGAAACTGATCAAGTATAGCATAGAATGGACACAGGGGACGGACAACAAAATGATAACACCATGGCCGCCTAATGGTAGCTTCGATCCATATACCCAACATTTACTATTAAACCATCTGCATAGTACATACAAGGGGAAGAAGTTGACACACTACGTGGAGGTGTTTAACTTATGGAGGATGTACCAGGGGTCCCGACCAGGACCAAATGGAATGTTCACTGTAGGGGAAACACCGGAAGAGAAAGAGATAAAGGAGGAAGGAGAGAATGGGGAGAAGGAGAGTGAAGGCCCAAAGAACACAGGGAACGGACAAGAGGGAGGAGAAAAGAATAACAACCCAAAAGAAAATGAACTAAAAAAGGAACAGAGCGACGATATAACCCTAGCAAAGGTAGTGAAAACAGAGGGAGGGGGGTTGTACCCTTTAAGAGAACTAGGAGAAATAGGAAGAGAACAACTAAGGGCGGCTGAGGGGTACTCGAACCCGACATACAGCCCGCCACCATATGCAGTGACAGGTGTCCACAGAGGAGGGGAGCGGACTAGTACGACGGGGTCAGCCTATAGGAAGATGCCAGAGGGGGAGGGGAGGACTGGAGAAGAACAAACTGAGGAAATAGGACATGATGAGTGGGTAGCTGCGCAGATACTATTAAAATTACGAGGTACATTAACAGGAGAAGAGAGGGAGGTAGTGAGGAAGATGGACGAGGATAATACCAGGGAGAGTGAAATAAGGGGAGAAGAGCTGTTAAGACAAAAGGAAGAGATTTTGGAGAAACAGCTAGCAGAGTTAAGGGATGAGCAGAATGAACTAATCAAACAGCTCGAGAGGGAGGCAAGAGAGAGAGCAAGGGAAAGGAAAGAAGGTAGGAACGAGTTGGAAAGAATAAGGGAACGAAATGAGGAGCAAAGGAGAGAAGCCGAAAGGGTAAAAGCAGCAGCAGAAAGGGTATCAAGAGCAGTACTACGAGAGAGGAAAAAGGAAGAAGAAGAAACGACCAGGAAATACGAAGAAGGGAGGGTGATAGAGAGTATATTAGAACGGGAGAGGGTGAGATGGGAAAGGAAGAAAGAGGATGAAAGGGTATTGGGAAAGATGAGTAGTGAAGTTATGGAGGAATTAAAAAGGAAAAGGGAGGAAATTGGTAGAGAGATGGAGGAGAGAAATGAAGGGGAAAGCGAAGATAGGAGAGGGGAGAGTGAAGAAAGTAGGTATGTATATAGAGATACAGAACTAGCCACAACATCAGCACAAAGGGGAGCGGTTGGTAAAGGAGAAAAGGGAGACACGGACCTAATAGACTTAAAAACAGTAACTATCAAGGGGAGAAAGACAGAGTAGGGCCGCCACATACAGATGACTTCTGTAGTGAGGAAGAAGAAGGAATGGAGAAGGAAGGAAGAACTAGTGACAGGGAAAGCATAGATAAGCTATACACCACTCGGACCAATACAGACTCACCATGGAACTGTATGAGAAAGGATGAACTGGAGAGAAGTGAGGAGGAAGAGCGAGGAATAGCGAAAAGACAGATACATGAAGCCACACCGTCACCATCCTACCCTACATGGTCAACCACATCACGCTCACTACGTACAACCAAACTCGTGCCCTTCACAAACGAAATGACACCCTATCTACGTAGGCTTAGAGACCTCCCTAGACGTAGGCAGGAAGGACGAATACACACGCCCACATTAAATACAGGAAATGATGAAAGAAGGGGAAAAGATGGAGAAGAAAGAGTTACGAGCAGGGGAACTACGGACGACATTGACGATGTAAGAGAGACGGAAAAGGAGGAGGGGTGTGGGGATTCAATTTTATGGAGCCCAAGGGATATAACGAGACACAACTTAATGCCACTTCTGGAGAGGGGAGGGGTCAGACCACAATACGTCCCCTGGAAGCATGTAGACAAAGAAAATATAAAGTGCAGGCTCCCATCATTAAGTGGAGGTGCAGGTAAATGGATATATGAAATGGAAAAACACACCGCAGGACAGAAACTGGCAGTGGGGGATGTAAAGGGCCTTCTAATATCCATATTAGGGGATGCAGCGGATGACATTTGGAAAAGAGCGGGATTCACTGGGGTAACAATAACCAACACATCACACGATGGGGCACCATTCGCAAACTGCAGACATGCATTATGGCAGGCACTAAGGGTACAGTACCCAGACACATCAGACATAGGAGCAATTACCTCACGCAAGATGCGTGAGAACGAAGATCCTGTTGATTGTATCCAGGAAATTCAAGAGAAGTGGCGCATGGAATCTAGAGAACAATGGGACAAAACACCAGCAATATTCTATCATATACTGGTTCAAGGGCTCCCAGAAGGAGTTCAGAAACAACTGAAGAAAGTGGTGGGAATGGAAGCAAAAGCATGGCCAGAAATACAACTGACAATAGTACATCATTGTAGGACATGGCAAGGTAAAATGAAACAAAAGGAAGAGGACAGGAAATCGGAAGAGGCTAAACTTGTACAGAAAAAACGTACTAAATACACAATGGAAGGGGCACTAATAACTACACCTGCAACAATGACCCAAAGCCCCACACAAATAGTGGCTGCACAAGACCCCTCCCAAATACAACCCTCCCAGACTATAACACAACAGATGCCACCACTCCAACCATACACGACCAACTTGGGAGGAGGATACTCAATGCCAGGAGCTAGGTATTATAATTACAACAGGGGAAGAGGAGGAATAATGAGAGGGAGAGGATACGGATATAACACACAACAACAGTTGGGAGGACTTAGAAATTCCTACCCCACCGGTCAACCAGTATACCAGGACAACACAGGAAGCTTTCCATGGCAGAGTAGGGAACCACCAGTGTGTTGGATTTGTGGATTAGTAGGGCACATGTCACGCACGTGTAGAGTAAGACCAGGAACACCATCATGGAGCGAGCAGGGACAACTAAGGCCCACACAGGAACAGCAGGGGATACAGCAACAGCAGACGTTGCAACAGGGAAATGACCAGCAACAACTAGTAACACAACAACAGCCACAGGCATTCTCACTGCCACAACAACAGGTAGCGACAATACAACAACCCCAAGCACAACAAACACAACTGGGTAGGGTGACAGTACTAGGACACAACCCTTACACAGGAAATGGTCAATCGTTGTACCCTCAATAGGACAGCCCACAGACGGCCTTGGTGTGTCCCATCCTGTCAGTAACCCCTAATAGTGCGGAGGAACCACGCATAGAGGTAACGATAGGTGACAAAAAATTATCATTCCTTGTTGATACCGGGGCGACCCGGTCTTGCATAAGGGAAGGTAAGTTTAAGATGTCAGGCGAAGCCATGAACACCCAAGGATTCTCTGGGGCTAGGGGGTTGGTTCCCTTTACTGATAACGTTCCCTTATCAATAGGGGATTACGACATGTCAGTCCCACTTTTATATTCTAGGGCCTCACCAGTAAATATACTGGGGAGAGACATCATGAACAGGTTGAATATGATGATCTCCTTTACGGAAAACGGCATAATTTGCTCTACTCCAGGGATCAACATGCTCACAGCACGACAAGTCATGCAAGCATACTGCGGACAGACAGCGATTAGGGCTGAGCCAGTTGATGGTGAACTATTCCAGTGCGGGACAGACATGGCATTTGCCTGGATGCCAGGGATAGAAGGAAAGATCTGGAGGAGGCCAGCAGCCTATTTGTTCAGACCAGAAACACCAGCCAATGAACCAGAAGGAAAGGTGATTTCAGTGGACATAGAGAGCATTATAGCAACAGCTGATTACATTGCTGTGCATGCCCAAGACAGAGAAGGAAGAGCATGGAGGGCAGTAATAGCACTAGCCGAGAGATGCAGTCTCACCCAGGTGTCAGACGAGGAGCTCTTTTCAGAAGAAAAGGAGGAAGGTGAAATGGTGTTTATGATGAGTGTGGAAATATGGCTAAGAGTGGCATATAAACAAGTGGCACAAAAAATTGCAATGGCACTTGAGGCACCCGCATCCACCCCAGTTCCCTTCTTTGAGGAGGATATGACAAAGGTACCCACATCACTATGGACTACTAGCCCCTATGACGTAGGATGTATAAAAAGTATAGGGGGAGTAAGAATAAAATTGAAAAAAGGTGCAATACTCCCCAGAGTGAAACAGTACCCACTATCGAAAGAGGCAGATGAGGGCATATATGAAACAATAACGGCCCTTATAAATAATGGCATATTGGTCCCATCAGAATCACCATGTAACACAGCTGTATACCCAGTGCGAAAGGCTAAAGGGGGGTCTTGGCGCTTCATACAGGACCTCAGGCCCTTGAACAACATAGTGGAAGCAGAGTACCGCATAGCAGCAAACCCGGCCACAATATTGTGTGGCATTCCAGCAGAGGCATCACGATTTACAGTGATCGACCTCAGAAATGCTTTTTTCTCAATACCATTGCACCCAGACTCGCAAGATTTGACAAGCTTCACGTACAGAAACACAAAGTGGAAACACACCAGATTGCCATAAGGATACTGCGAGTCACCCTCAATATTCAACAGAGTAATACAGATGGATTTGGGTAACGTTGAAGTAGAAAGCACAGTGTTACAATATGTTGACGACATAATAATTTGCAGCACAAACGAAAAAACATGCAGAGAGGACTCATTAAAAATGCTGACTATATTGGCTGAAAAAGGCTACAAGGTAGACATGGAAAAGTTACAGTACTGTCAGGAACAGGTACTTTACATTGGTCAGCTCATATCCCAACATGGAAGAAAGATTGCACCACAAAGAGCACAGGCCATTTCAAAAACGCCATTGCCACAAACAGTGAGGGAACTGCAGCAGTTCCTAGGTCTGTGTAACTACTGTAGAGCATGGGTATTTGATTACAGCTCATACATAGGACCCCTGCTTGAGGGGTTAAAAGAAGCTAACAAAGGGGAGAAAAAGTTGGGGTGGACAATGGAAATGAAAGAGGCTTTTGATGAACTGAAAGATGCGATATCAACTGCTCCGGTACTGGCCACCCCAGATTATGAGCGACAATTTTTCATATTTTCACATTGCGACTCAGCAGTAATGAAAGCAGTGTTGGCTCAAAAAACAATCATGGGCTACAAACCAGTAGCGTTTTACAGCGGCCACTTAGATCCTGTAATGTTAGGTCATTTCCCTTGCGAACAAGGTCTCGCCGCAGCTGCTTTTGCGGTAGAAAACGCGTCAGCAATCACCATGGGGTGCCCAACCACACTATTTGTGGAACATGCACTATTTGCAATATTGAATAAACCTAAGTCCACCCTAACCACGCAGAGGGCATCAGGTTATGAGATCATCTTATCTAGAGCTGAACTATCAATTGTTAGATGTAGCACGGTCAACCCTGCAAGGTTTTTAGCAGAAGTAATTGAGGAAGGAGATTATGCACACGATTGTAAGCAAACCACTGAAATGTACTCATGTGCTAGAAAAGTTGAAGAAAACGCAATAGAGGGAGGTGAGCTCCTGTTCATTGATGGGTCATCAACAATTGACCAAAAAGATGGGATAAGGAGGACTGGGGCAGCGGTGGTGAAAATGATGGAGGTACCGGTTTGTGTGGCAATGAAATGTGTACAACTACCACAGCATTACTCTGCTCAAGCGGCAGAACTCATTGCACTGATCTTGGCGTTGAAGGAAAGCTTTAATAAACGACTGACCATATATTCTGACAGCGCATATGTCACGTCCACTGTCCACTCAGGGCTGTCAAAATGGAGAAGAAGAGGGTTTAGGAGAGCTGACGGCACTCCAGTGCAACATGCTCTCTTATTGGCTGAACTAATTGAAGTAATAAACGACCCCCAAGAATTAGCTTTGGTCAAATGTGCCGCACACACCAATGGAGAAGATCATGTCTCAAGAGGGAATGCAGCGGCAGACGCACATGCGAAGTATGCTGCATACTTTGGTGAGATATGGAACCCCCCAGAGTCAGACAGAGGGAGAGGAAGGGGAATGGCTAAGGAGATGTTGATAAGAGAAGGGTGTCCCATCTCCCAAGCCACACAGATAATGGAGCTACAAGCGGCTGCACCAATGGCAGAAAAAGAAATATGGGTAAAAAGAGGATGCACAATGTCACCAACTGACGCACTATGGCGCCAGGGTAACACTGGAAAAATTGTAATACCACTGGCACTATTGAATACCGCCCTGAGCCAACTACACCACCCAGCCCACACAGGCAAGGAAGTAATTGCAGCACGAATTAGGGAAGACTGGTTTTGCCCCGAGTTAAATTCTCATGTGTCAAATTTTATCAGTAATTGTCTCACATGTGAACAGTTTACGGCCGGCCACACTCTGAAGGTGATAAAAGGTACTATACCCCGGCCAGAGGGACCCTTCCGACATCTCCATATCGACTATGTTGATATGATCAACGTATGTCAAGGAAACAGGTATATGATTGTAGTAGTATGCCCATTCTCGAGGTGTATTGAAGCAGGGCCCTGTTCACACCCAGATGCATTCAGAGCAGCTAAATTCCTAGTGAGGGAGGTATTCCCCAGGTGGGGGGTGTGCGAGGTACTGCGGTCAGATAATGGCCCGCATTTCGCAAACGAAATGTTCCAGCACATCACGTCCTTATTGAGCATCAAGCATAAATTTGCATGTGCATACCACCCACAGGCCAACGGTGTATGCGAATGCCTGAATGGACTACTAAAGGAGGCGATTGCAAAAATACAGCAAACAACAAAGAAGAGTTGGTTGTATTGCCTTCCGCTAGCCCTATTTGAGCTAAGGAATAGACCAGGTTCCGACCACCACCTCACCCCTCACGAGGTGGTTACCGGACGTCAAATGCGCCTTCCTCTGACACCAACATCAAGAGCATTCACAGACCACGATAGTACTGCCACTGTTTTTGGTGATGAAATGTACCAATATGTGTCTTCTTTGATTACTAGTGTAGTGTTTGTGTCTCAACAGCTCGAGCGCACACGGGGCGGGTCTAACAGTGATCAACAAGAAGACGCGGATAAAGAATTGGAAAAGGAAAGACTGTGCAAAGTTGCTAAAGGTGACCACATGCTACTCCGCAATTTCAACAGGAAGTGGAACTGCCCACGCTTCACTGGCCCCCATCTGGTAGAGGAGATATCAACGAGAGCAGTAAAGCTACAGGACAAACGTGCCTGGAATCACCTACATGACGTAAAGATCTACAAACTCCAGACCCGCCCCAGCGCCACCGACAGGGCCACTGAAGGAACAACAACAGCATCACCAACGGAGGAAGAGACTTCTACCACAGCTAACGGCCTAAGTGTTTCAATACCCTGTCACCCCCCAGATTCCCCAGAGACAACTACTCAAAAGGAAAGGGGCGATACCCTTCCCGCCCACCCCATGGTCACACGATCAAAGAGTAAAGAGACTTCCGCCAGATGAGCCCCAAAACCCTCTGCCCATTGACCCCCTACCCACTGCAGTAATAACTGAACTGAAGGACATTGTCTTGCACATATACACACGTAAACACTTGAATGTTCTCTTTTTTCTTTTCTCTCGCACATGCAGGTACGGCGTATTATTGTACTGCTAAGAAAGTAGATAACTAACAAATTCACTGCCTAGGAGTAGATGGTACCCTCAGATGATAACTACCCAGAAGAATTGTCACACCAATTCGTATATGAAGTAAAAAGGCCAACATACCTGAAAAGAAGGAGGGTACATGTCTACTACACAGCATTCCTCATGGCCATAGAATATTCAATGCCCCACCTCCACCCATACTTGCCTGCCCTAAGAGATAGATCGCTTAGAGTGGCGTGGGAACAGCTCTTCGCCTGGGCACTGAATGACTATTTGATAGGGAGAGCTTAAAAAAAAACAACAACTAACATTGAATAACAAGCATATTAAGAATTTTCAGGCGGGCAACTTTAACGTCGCAAGAATTAGCTGCTGGACTGCAGCAAGGTAAGAGCAAAATGCCGGTGAAATTAGCCTTTGTAATAAAATTGATAGGGATTTTGATGATCACCGGGTTCTTGGCTGCCTCTGTATGGCAGTACAGTTATGCTATAAATATCGTTGCTGTACCCAAACCTAATGCACCCCCACCCCCAGCTGCAACAGGTGTTACGTCAGGTGGTACTAGTATAATCCCACACAAAGAAAATAGAGTTAAACGCAGCACATACTCAGATAATAAAGGTATTGACAACTACATACAAGATTCAGCACACATCTCAAACAACGTGGTATCAACACATGACCCACATAGGTAAGCAGACAACAGAAGACAGCTAATACGTTTGCTCATTAATCCCATACGCCATGAGCGCTTCTCGAACATTCGTTGCCACAGAAATAGATGAAAAGACAGCACGATGCATAATATACCTGGCACTGTTCCAAACGAAAGGAAGATTCCAAGGGACAGTGGTGCAACTGGTGTGGAAAACACGAGACACATATCCATATGAAAACAACTTCCTCAAGACTTATTTAAATTACCACAAGAAAAGTTCACATACTGAAGCCTTCAGATACATGACAAGTGGTCCTGAAAAAGGAGAAACAAAGAAGGTAACACTACAGCACCTACCATGTGATTGGTACGCTACTGAAGTTCCTGGTAAAACAGGATTTTGGGAGAGGCCACTGGTGACGATAACAGGGAAGGTGTACATGGACAACAAATGGGAGATAGGAGTGGTTGGCAGCAACATGGTAACAAAAGAAACTGTTTCAACTATCGGTGAACACAACCACAGATGTTGGATGATTTGGGTCAAGTACGTACCCATGCTCACGTGGATAGAGAAGGATGAAGACCCAATAACAATACTGCCGCTAACTGCACCTAAGGTATGCTACCAACATAAAGGAGAGGTGGACGTAGGATATAACACCAACTGTGCAAGCGTGATGGAGTTACCTGAGGGGGGAGCAGGAACAGCAGTGATAATGGACCACTACTGGGCCTGCGGAGAAAAGGCATACCACACACTGCCCCCTCTGTGGAATAGTATATGCACAATGGTGCACGTTAATGTACCATCACTAGTGGTACCCCGGAAACACATGAATATGGCCAACTTCCCCAAAATGGATGAAGGGAACGAGAGGAAGAAGAGATCTGTACAACCTCAGAAGGGGCCAGAGAACAAAACCAACAGCAATAATACTGTCCTGAATAGAAAGAAAAGACAAGGAGAACCTCTGACAGGAAATTACCTATGGGGTAGATCAGAAACAGCACTCACCTCAATTCCGCCAGAACACAGACTATTTAGCAGAGCAGCAATGTTCTTCTCCTCAATAATACATCCGGGATGACAGGCTTAGGCAAATGCAAAATGGCTCCAGATAGCTAGATGGGAACTAATGATGACCATCAATTCTACAGTAAATGGATTCAACGCAATAAAAGAGGAACTGCGCGCAGTGAGGATGGTGGCACTTCAGAACAGATATGTACTAGACCTCCTCACAGCAATGGAAGGAGGAGTTTGCGCACAGATAGGACAATCATGCTGTACATTCTTCCCTGCCAATGATGCTGACAACGGTACACTGACAGAAGCAGTTTCACAATTGGCCCAGATGCACTCTAAAATGATGGATGAAAGTAAAGGTGTAACAAAGGATGAAAGGTGGTTTTCAATATTATGGTCATGGATGCCATCTTGGCTGCCAGATGGACTGAAGATTATAGTTGGATGTACTATTTTGGCTGGAGCTACACTGATCATAATAAGATTTTGGAAGGCCCGGAAAGCACGCACCACAGACGAAATGATCGAAATGGCCGGTATGCACCCCTTGATGCCAGCAGATGACGGCCAACACACAGGCATAATAATACAAGAGAGAGAGAAGTTGCACAATCAGATCACCACCAACCACCTGGACCCACCATCTGTGAAGCTCGAAAACCCAAGAAACCCAAGGAGCTACATAGGGAAATGGGTATACTGCACTCCTCAACGGCTCCATCTATGCACCTGATTCAAGTAGGCCGCAAGCAAGAGCTTCCATGAACATTAAAATGAACAAGAGTCCGGTTGCTGACCCTGCAGAATGAGCTCAGCGAAAGCAGACAGACAAGCCACAATGTTGCAATCTCGCACGCCGCACACCAACGTCAAGGTCGCACCTGCAAATTAAACAAGGCACACAGTGGGAAAAACAATATTAATTGTGCAGAATTCGGCCTCAAACGCGGTCCCACCTCACGTGACCAAGCCAAACCTGAAAGGATGCCAAGGCTAGGAGAACGGAGGCGCCTGGATCCCTCGTTACAAGACACAGGCAGATACAAATAAAAGACTCAATGGACATCTGCGACAGTGGAAGTAGTCGGCCTTCCAGTTTATGAATAAATCCTCACATTGTCTGCACGTACCCATAGTGAAACATTGTTGCAAATGACAGGTACGCCGCGAGCTGGGAACGGCGATGGTCCCAGGCTGGGAGGCTCGCGAGCGCACCAATCAGAACATGGGGCTCTTATCACTGACGCCATTAACATTGACCAATCCTCAGGGGTCTTCATGTAACAATTCTCATGTATCTAATTGTGGGAACAACCCAGGTATACCACCTGACTGACCCTCAGCCACTAATACCTTTCTCTATATGTATGCTATACTAACCCTACCACTCGAGTACCCAATCCAGAGTGCTAACTTTTCGAGGTGACGCAAGTAGCGCGTCATACTAAGGTAAAAAGGGCCTGCGAGCCCCACGATTGTGTGTGTGTCAGGACGGACGCGTACGATCCTTGACCCATCCCTGCCGTTTGTATAATAAACAGCAGAACCACCTTGCTTCTTGCGTGTGCCTCATACTCATTTTTGTGATACGCGGGAGGAGTTGGGGCCTCCCTGCCCGGAGGTCCGCGGACGGCCCAGCCGACCCCGGCAGAATTTCCCCCCCGACATTACAAATGTGGCAACTGCAGCGTGTGTCCTTTGACTGAAACAAAACATACTTCCAAATATGGGGCCAAGACGTGGACAATGAAAAGCCACACTAATTGTCGAACGAAAAAACGCCATTTATGTCAAAACATGCCCCTGTAATTTACTATACTTGGGCAAGACTACAAGGGAAGTCAGGGTGAGGATTGGTGAGCACCGGTCCTGCATCAGGAATCGCACACCGGACAAACCTTTGGTGGATCATTTTAACAAAAAGAACCATAAAGACACTGAAATGAAATGGTTTGTACTCCAAACCTTAGACACACAAACTAGAGGCAGTGACATTGCAAGTGTTTTACACAGTCTAGAACAAAGTTGGATTTATTCCTTAGATTCAGTCAAACATGGTCTGAACATTTCGGTTGAATGGAATATATTAAATAGCCAATAAAATAACAGAGCCCGGAGTTACCTCCCACTAGAACCGTAGATTTATGTTCTGCATTAGGAAGCGCCCAGTCCCAAGTGATTCACCACCGGGACCATTTTACAATATTGATGAATGTTGACAAGCGACTACCGTGCCTGACGAGGTAAGTAACAGCAAGTACATCTAGCACGCACGTTACACCATGTGATACACTTCGTGCATCACTAGTAGAATTACATGCAATTCTCTAGTTTTCCGAGATTACAGTTCTTACATCATCCATGAGTGCCTTTAGAGCATAAGGTAAGTAATCATTAATACGTCCAGAGAATAAGGAATTCCATGCAACATGCATTGTGCTTGTCTAACAGCAATGGCATGTAAAACTACAACAGGACTTCATTTCCCATAATGCTGTATAGACACGTGACCGGGACCACTTTTCAATAGTGATGTATGTTGACAAGCGACTACAGGGCCTGATGAGGTAAGTAATACAGAGTACATCTAGCACGCACTGTACACCATGTGATACACTTCGTGCATCACTAGTATAATTAAATGCGATTGAAAGCATAGTTTTCCGAGATTATAGTTTTTTACATCATCCATGAGTGCCTTTAGAGCACAAAAGGAGGTAAGTAATCACTAATACGTTCAGAACATAAGGTATTCCATGCAACATGCACTGTGCTTTATTAACAGCAAAGGCATGTTTTACAGCATTAGACTTCATCTCCCATAATGCTGTATAGACACGTGTCCAGGACCGGCATGCTATGCAGACACAGGCTCACATTGCTCAGCAACGAAAATAACACCATCTGAATAGAAGACACAGGTTCGCCTGTTGGAATTCTGCAGCCGGTGCGAGTCTTTGCTCCCTACCCGAGCTGACTTCACTGGATTGCACATTCCATGGGAGGTAATTGACACGTCTAATGGATGTTATTAATGCCACTGCCGCCCGAATAATTCCGCAACTGACACGGCCCCTCATTCCCTTGCAGCCCGAGTACGTGCACTCAGGCAGTGGTTGACCAGCAGTTACCGAGACACCCAGCGACCATTTCAAGTAAGCAATTTCTTCATCTTTATTTTTCATCGCGTTCAGCAACACCAAGGCCAGGACAGATCACACAGATAGTGACGTCACCCCTATTTGTTGTTTGTTTCCTCGTCTGCAGGTGCCCCACGATTAATTTACAGCATTGGGTGACACCTGTCTGGCCACGCGATTTATAGCGTAGGTCCTGTATGAAACACAAGTTTTACTGTAAGTACGAGCAATGTATGGCAGTTTTTGAGGAAACTTTAATTGTTAGATATCACACTGAGGTTTATGTCCTTACACTTTATTATAGGACATTACCTATGAAAAGCAGGAGCACACATGTCAGGATTCATTCCAACCTACCGTTCCTCGGCCCCTGGTATTCCAGAGGAGGTGAGTCGGTTCCACACAACTGAATGCTACAGTTGTTTGTTTACCATGAAAAGGGTTTTAAATCAACAGAGATGACAATATAGTTTTTTAAAATGTTTTACTCTTCCAGAATTGAGGCTCTTTAGCCATTCCCACCCCCACTCTTTGTGTTATGAAGAGGCAATGCGGAATCGGCGATTGCTCTCCGTCCTGAAGAAGGTTGACCTAAATCACCGGATAAGGGGACCCCCACCCATAGTGAGAGAACTCAACCGAAACATATGTTGACAACAGTTTTCTAAACCCGTGAATGTAGACAGAGGGTCACATTGTAAACTAATAAAGTGCTAAATTGACAATTGTTTGATTCCTTTTCTGTGATTTCAATGATCTATCACCAGTTTGTCCCAACATATTTGAACATGATAAATGTGTGTGAAAGTCATGAATGAATGATTGGTACATGGAGGGATGTGTTTTTTTGGTATATTGAGCTGAATTCATCAAAAATGTCTTTACATTTTTGTGACTGTATTTACACAAATATATATGATGCTATTATGATTTAAACAATATATAGGGGTCATCTCTGGTCTAGTCAGCCCAAACTTCTTCTATTTTGTTCAAATTGCCTGGAGGGCCGTAGACGATAATCATAATCATGCTTCCCTTATTTTTGCACCCACTATGTCCTTCCAGATCCTCTTCCATCCTTCCTTGTCGGCGCGCAATGGTGTGAAGAGAGCATCATAATGCCCCAGAACTTGCTCCACCAGGATAACAACTTCCTTTTCACTGAAGCTGGTAGCCCACTGCCTCTCTGCTGGGGGGTTGCCACTGATGCCAGAAGGTGTTGTGTCAGACATGGCAACCCCCGAGGCCGGTGTGGGTGGGCAATTGGGTCCTGGGGCTGCGCTGTGGAGTGATGGAACACCAGTCGGGAGTCTTCTGTTCCAGCAGGGGTGGTCATAGCAACTGGACCCCTGCAGATGGCTGATGTGCAGGAACCAAATGGCAGGGCACGGTGGCAGCAGGCAGGCAGGCAGCAGCAGATGGCTTGTGGGAGGCTGCTCTGGGCTCTGGGGGGCCGTAATTCAGCATTCTAGGCAGGAGTGTGGTCTTCTGTGTGTTGTCGCATGGCCAGCTTAATACGGAGGGATTTGGCATGTGAAAAACAGCACGTTTGCGTGAATTCCGAGGAAAGGCCCTTAACGCATAAGCGTGTAGGTGACGTAACCTGTGCGTGGGCATTTCCCTCGGCACGGGTTGATTGTCCCACGTGGGTTTCCATCGCTCTGTACGTGCGTTTTGTGGAAAGCGGTGCGTATGTTTTCCAGATGTTGGGGTGCACACGCGATTAGTTCACAGCGACTACAGTGCTACTTCTTCTTTTGGCATGGGTGTTGGCTACGCGCTCTTCTTCTACATGCAAGGCAGACGGTGAGTCGCACACATTATTTTTCCTACTGTGGGTGTCCCTGTTAGTCGTGTACCCCTATTTTTTCGGGCATACTAGCCTGCGTGTTGATCACATACACATTTTTTGTGTTCCTGGATGGCACAGCGTACTGCGTGTGTTTTTTTACATGCACGTGGGCTACAGGGATCACGTATCTCTTTTTCTTGCTTTTTTGGGATGCCTGAGCGTTGTGTGACACGTTATTTCTCCTATGGGGCCACAGAATGGGACATTCATTATAGTTGTATATACGTGTTTGTTGGTTTTGCACACTTTTATACTGCGCGGGGATGCTTCTGCTTGCCTTTGTGTGGCGGACGTGTTTAAGCCGGTACGAGTCTTTTGGCTTGCACGTGTTTCCCCTATTCCATTCCATGAATACGTGTAGTTTGCGTGCATGTTGGGGTTCAGTGTATCTCCCAGCAGTACTTCCCCAGTTACGCCCTTATTTTCATGCGTTGTTCCCCATTCCGTGTGTTCCGCCCCATTTTCCGCCCCCTTTTTGGTGTGTGTGCTAACATTGTGTGCTTTTGGTGTGTGCGTCACGCACAGCGCTCGGGATGTTGCAGTGACGTGTGCGCCCGTGTGCGCCATGCACAGATTTGGTGCACATCCCGGGTAATGCACACGCAGGCCCTTCCATGAATTGCGCGCGTGCGAATCGCACTTGGGCACCGGCTTTTTCACGCTTGCGCCACTAATTTCGGCACACATTTATTCCATGAATTACCCCCTATATCGGGGTGTTGTTGTTAATACAGGAACCTAATCATACATAAACAAAGGCAATGTCTGCAGCATGTACCATAGAAGTACAATGTTTTTAATCTAGTAATTTTCGATAGTAAAATAATGAATGCTACCTTTTAATAGTTTTGAGTAATGTTAAACATGGAATAAATAGCTCATTCAGGGAAACTAAAGTAAGGAAGAAAGAAACAGCATCACCAGAACATTTCAATAATATTAAAGTTCATCTTCAAGTATGCAAATGAATTATGTGTTTGAGGCCTGCTTACTGACCCATGAATGTGCATGATGAGCTGAGATAAAACCCTAAGAAGAGTACTTTAAGAACATACAACAAGGTTAATGTCTAGATATATATCACCTTTTGGATTTTCATATTCTGACTGTCAGTGAACAAAAACACCTGGTCTAGATATGTCAGTGAACAAAAACAATTGGTTATGTGATGTCATTAGTGATGTCATCAATGCCATGTCTGTTGTTATCTTTGATGTCCTCTGTGTTAGTCTTTGCAGTGCACTGTGGTGGGGTGAGTTATGGTATCTTAGTTTACCATAACTGGCAATTTTCTGTGTTTTTTCAGTTTAAATTGTAACAATAACGTCCCTTTACCAAAGTTTTTTCACTGAATTTTCTAGGTTTTTATTAGTGCAACTTAACCATAAGGTCTCTTCCACAAAGATGTTTCAATGAATTTCATAGGTTTTTACCAGTGCACCCTTAATTTGCTACCAGTTCCATATATTATACTCAATCACAAGGTAGCAGCTCCAGACTCCGTGGACAGTATGAAAGTCTGCGGACATCAGGTAGCATTCACAAATCCCAGAAGCACAAGAGAGAACAAAAAATGTTATGACCTTCAATCAAGAAACACACATACATAAAACAACATTGCTTATATTTACAACACCCAAATATATCTTTTTGTACAGAAGTGTCATTTGAAAATGTAGAAATTATGTTTTCATTCAGCACAGACTATGGTATAAGGCACCAAGCACACACCATAACTGTACAGCCCCTATTATCACTTCAGTACAAGTCTTCATACAGACTCACAAACACCAGGCACACATTCCAAAACAATCTCTTACGAAATAGTAAGTAGACTGTATTTATTTCTCTATTGTTGTCATTCATTAGATAAACATTTCATATAAGCAAAAAGCACAATTTTTTATTGCCACAGAAATGGCAAACACACTTAAGAGGTTGGAAGAAAGCTTTCCAAAAGAAGAAATGAGTGATGATGACATCACACATGGTAAACTATACATCTTTCAGTATAAACAAATAATTGGCTGGCTAATGCTGTCCTTAAGCAAAACGCCACGAAGTGGGCAGTTATATTGAAGATTTTGTTTGACAAAGTGTGTTACTCCTAGGTGATCGCGACCTGAGGCAAAAGGCAGTGTTGGTGCCAGTTTTAAAAAAAATTGATCTTGGTGTGCCTGTTACTTATAGGTTGCTTTCCCTTTTGGACTCTACTGGGAAATGTTTTGCTTATTTCGTGCTAGGTCCCTTACAGCATTGGGTGGACGAAGCTAATATTTTAAGCTTCAAACAGACAGTGTTTCACCCGGGGTGTGGTACCTGTCACAATATAAACCTTATAGACTCTCTTTATAGGGAAGCATCGTCTCTCGGGGGGACTGCATTCTAATCCGGGCAGCCTTTGACAGTGTGTGCCGTGAACATTTGTGGGGTAAGATGGACCAATGTGGTTGCCCTGATTGGTTATTGAGCATCCTGAAGGGTCTACACTACGACACAATGGTGCAGATAAGGCTGGATGGCCAGGGTGAATAAACATTACTTGTGGCGACAAATATGGGAGGTAAGCAGGGATGCACTCTGTCACCTTTTTTGTACAGCATATGCACGGCTGACCTCCAACTATTGTATAATCAGGCCATAGGTTGTTGCCCTAAAGTGGGGGGGAGGAATGTCTCATGTATGCTATACATGGACGATCTTGTAGTATTTAATCATACATTTAGTGGAGCAAGGCTAATATTTGAGGAGTTGGTTGAGTACACTGTGGTCAATGATTTATGCATAAATATGGAAAATACCAAGGTCATGGCGGTTGCCCCTAAGATGATAAAATGTCAGGTGTTTAATACTAGTCTTGGTGTGCTAGAAAAGATGAGAAAGTACTCATACCTTGGCTTGGAAATGAGCCCATCTAGATCCTATCATTATATAAATGAATCTAAAAGTATGAGCTAAACGCCTGACACACCTGATAGGCAAGTTAGCAAACCATACGGCGGGCTATTACCCTTTAAACCCAATGCCTGTGTTTGATGGTCATCTATGGCCTTGTTGCCCTTGCTGTGGTGGTTTTCTGGTGGCTCCATACTATCAAGGGATATTCCTGGAAAAGGATCCTTAAACTGCCATCATCAACACCATTTCAGTTTAGAAGGTTGGAGCTTGGTCTGGTATCTGTAAAAGGCCAGGCTATGGCCAGACAGGGGATGTTGTATTTAAAAACAAACTCTAGCTCGAAATGCCTAACACTTGCTTTGATGGTAACACCTGAAGGCTCTAAAAGGACGACTAAAGGTAAAGACTTCAATAACTTGATTTACAAGTTTTGTGTAAATATGGCTTGGACACCAGATTTTAAACGTGATACCAGTCTTACCACCGTGAAAAATTTATTAAAATAAAACTAAAATAGTGGGACTGCACCAACAATTATTCTCACCTTTCAACTTATGCAGATGTTACAAATGTAACATATTCGTACCATAGGGCACAATGGTACTTGATACAGTGTCCATGCCCCACCGTTAGGTGGTTTCTATTGAAACTAAGCACTAACCAACTTACTTTTTTGGCAACCTGTGGGGCAAGGTATAACATCCTGCATCAGGAACGGACCTGTCACATCTGTAATAGCTGGGTCTTTTTGGAGACAGCACAATATCTGTTTACGGAGAGTTCTTATTTAGGTCCTGCCATTATGACTACGCTAGCTAGCTTTTTGCACAGTTACAAATCCATAAAACTAGACTCTTCTTGGACTTATTATCTTAACACAGAGAACGAAAGGGTACAGCTAGCTTTGTACAGATTGTGGGGTATCACCAGGAACCTATTACCTAAGGAAGTATGGTTCATTAGTTTGTGGTGTGTAATATGTTGATGACTGGATTCCCTTAGTTGATAATTGTCACTTATCTCAACTGATTCAAATTGTACAAGCCTTAGATGGCTTGCACTTTTAATATTTATAATATTAAAGATATAAAATATTTGATATACATTAGGAATCTCTCCTGTGGGAATCCACCTATGGTATTAAAGCTCCTGATTGCTAAATTTCCTGATTGCTGATTACAACCTTAGGTCTAATGTATGCTTAAGATTTTTAGTGCAAGAGGAAAGGAGTGTTGCTCTTGATTAATGAAATTGGTTCGGTCTCACATATTAATGTATTATAAGATGTTTTAATCAATGTTGAATGTTAGTTTGCTTTGATAATCTATCGATAGATGTATAGTTATGATTAAAATGATATTCAAATTTGTAAAAGTTTAAGTACTAAATACGAAACAAATACAAACAAATTGGAATACTACAAATAATCACCAGAAGCTGCTACTGAAGTACTCAGAGTTCTGAAACTAATCAAAGTGCTCCTCATAGGTGAAGTAAGCATGGTTTCCAACCTCATGTTGGATTTTAATCATCACAGAATGCAAGAAGTCCTAAAAAGACTACAAAGAACTGTTTAGCAGAAAACACATTATTGTTTTCAGAGACCTCCTACAGTCAACACCAGTATAATGTTGACCTACGTTCAAAACATTACGACACAAACAATGACGTGACACACTCGGTAGCATTGGCAATGCAAATGTCTAGAAACATTTTCACTACAGAGAACAAACTCAAAACATTCATCAGTCTACAGATCTCACCTATGCTAACATTTTTAAAAACATTATAACAGGTCTTCTTACTAAAGATGCAAAATCAATCTTAAATACTAGACTAGTCCATGAGATAAATGGGCAAAACACATCTGCTCCTGATGTCATGGAACAGTTAACTCAACAAAATATAATGTGCATGTCCTTAATGCCAACCTCTGCGAGCTGTAGTAAATTCAATGATGCAATGTTGAAAAAAGAAATGCAACCCATACTGCATATCAGCTCCACAGACACACTAGAAGTGCACATCATGACACTCCTTATGTGTTAACAAGCCGCATGATGACTAAATAACTTAGAAAAATGTGTCTCCAGCAGAGCTGGATTGGAAAATGTATTAACTCTGTGTCTAAATTGTAAAGTAATTCTAAAACATAATCTTCACGTAGTAAAAAGTTTAGTCAATGGAACAATTGGTAGAGTTGTTGGCTTCCAAAGATATCCACATGACAACAAAATTCAGTTTGTCAACATTAACTTTGACAAACTTGCAGAAGCTAAAATAAAATAGGCTGTACAATAGCACGTGTCCTTCTTTTCAAAGATATGTACGTACACAGAGAACAATTTGCTCTATCTCTTGCATATGGTGTCACTATTCATAAATTTCAAGGTCGAACCCTAGGTCATGCATTGATTGACATTGGCAAAACAGTCTTTAAAAAAGGTATAAGTTGCACTTTCAAAACTGCGTACACGCAATGGTCTATTCCTAATTAACTTTTATGCAAACAAAGACAGTGATGAGATTCCTTGCATCCTAGAATATAACAGGCTATGTGCACTGTACATCCCCATCTAAATATGTACTCTGTACCTCAAGAAAGAAAACCTTTAAAAAGAAAACCTATACAAACAGAATCTATAACAGATCTCCCAACAATACTGCTAGAGAAACAAAGAACAACTGCTGCTCCATCAAATAATACAACCACAAAAGTATCTAGTCCAATATCAACTTCACGTCCATCAGAATACAAAGAAACACATGTCTCTTCACAAAAAAGGACTGCAGGCCCATCAATGGAAACAGGGGCACAACTCTCCGGTCCATTTCAATTCAGAAACACAACTGGAATACATTGCTCAGGCAGTTATGTTTGCAAATGCTCATCCTTAATAGAAATGTCACAAATAATCCTGACAGCACCTACAGTGTCTCAGGTAGAAGGCAATAAGTGGACTACTGTGCAGCAATGGTTACATTTACGATAGACACACAGGAAGATCCACACAAATTCCTATTGTACTTGTTACAAGTACTGGAAACCAAAAACATCCCTATAAATGAAATCGTCCAGATTTCATACATGGAAACATTCGTAGACTCTGTGCAACCACGTCTCACAAGAGCATATCCCTAATGAACAATATATGTTTGTATCCATACCAAATTCTCAATCCATTCCATTTCACCACCTTCGGAAGAATGCAAATAATAGCATATTATGCCCTTTTTGAAATTCAGACAATCCTCTCAACATACAAGTAAATTCACATTGCCAATGTGTGATATCAATGCTTCTAAGGTACAATGCAGATGGTACCAAAACCAACGGTAAGCTTACTAGCTTCACACACAGCCAAATACCTCTGACAAGAAAACCTTCACAACATTGGGCATAGTCTGTCACACTGTTGCTACAACCAATTCATGCACAAACAAGAGGTGGAGGAGTGGGGATCCTGGGAGTCCCTCTCTACTGGCCAATATCCGGGAGAGTCTCAACCAGATTATTTAGCACAACCAATTTGTGCCACTATATTGCATATGCCAAAGAAATAAGTGGTTTGTTGTAATGCAACAACACCTCCATTACTCCAAAAATAGGTTACCAGTAAATCTAACAAATGCCTACTTAATATTCCTTTAACCCAAAATGTGTCTCTAAACTGTAGTACAATAAACAGTTAGAATATGCCAACGGGTATCTAACTACATACATAATACTACAATAGTACTTTTAAAAGCCAAGATAGTTAGAATACCCCAACAGGTATCTATCAACTTTTAAAACACCCTTCATTGCAATACACTTCAAACATAGCATCACAGTTATTCTTACTGTAAAACTTCTTGTAACCTCCAATATAGATAAAATATGCCAACATGTATCTAACAACTTTAAAGATTCCCTTAATTAAAACACGCTTCACACAAATATACTATCACACTTACACTCACATATTTATAATATTTTTTTAATCCTCTATGGATTTGATTTCTCAATGACCCAATGTGTATTTCATGTCAGTACAACAACAGTGTAGCTACACTAATGTTGTACCAAACATAGTATATAGAATTTTGTGTATATGAGGGTCAAAAAACTAAAGGTATATGTACAATTATATGCAATTAAAGCTTTTAAGCTATCCTGCTAAACAACTTATACTGTTTTTCTCACAGAAAAAGAACCAAAGATTCCAGATTTATTACGGTATGCAACTAAGTAATCATACCAAGTATTATCCATTTAGCAGAGCAGCAATGTTCTTCTCCTCAATAATACATCCGGGATTACAGGCTTACGCAAATGCAAACTGGCTCCAGATAACTAGATGGGAACTAATGATGACCATCAATTCTACAGTAAATGGATTCAACGCAATAAAAGAGGAACTACGCGCAGTGAGGATGGTGGCACTTCAGAACAGATATGTACTAGACCTCCTCACAGCAATGGAAGGAGGAGTTTGCGCAAAGATTTGTTATCTACACAAAGAAACAAATACATAGTCCATAAGCATGATCCTCAATTGTACTCCAATCATAAATACCATATACACTTCAATTATATCAGTCCACCATAATACAAATACTGAATACTCACCCTACAGTACCTATAATGACTATACACATATTACTATACTGTGTGTTGCCAGTGGTCAGATTCCTGGGGGCATGGCGTACCAGCACAATAGAACTAAACCATATAACAAGTACGTAAACTGCACCATTATATAACAAGTCTCATCCTGAAACCCCTGCAATATGAATGATGTCTGCTGACACGGAAATTAACTGCAGAGTCGCCGGCACCTGCGCACCTTTTTTTCAACATTATAACAGCTCCATGTCAAATTATTATTATTATTATTATTATTATTATTATTATTATTATTATTATTATTATTATTATTATTATTATTCCACTCCCCCACCCTTTCCAGACGCTCTTTTGGCAACCAAATAACCCCAAATGTTTTTTGAATTTCCATTCCAAACTTTTTCCTCAATGTGCTATCCGCAGACACCGGCGGCTGTCCGTCGATCCAACATGGCGACCGTTCCCAGAAATATGACGCAGCTCACCTTTTTCACCATCCAATGAGCGGGCGCATACGATGTCTGCGGACATCACGCCGGCCTCTGATTGGTCCAGAGTCGTCCACGGACTCTGAATCAGGAAATGAGTCTATGGACCAGACCCAGATCTCACAATTTTATTTATCTACTTTTTGGCCATTGTTTAAAAAACTACTGGACAGATTTGCATCAAATGTATAAAAGCACAATTTCATGACCAGGCCTTGCTCTCCTAGTGCAACTTTGGTAAAATTCTCTCCAGCGGTTTGGGCTATTGGCATGAGCAAAATTTGTTTTCCATTGCTTCTATGATGAGTTCCACACATTTTGGGACCCCCCAATATGTTTGCCCTCCATGGGCGAAACCAGACGAAGATTCAGAAAATCATTCTGTGGGGGCCATATACTATTTTTTCAAGGTTTGGTGGAGATTCATCCAAGGCGGGCACATTTATAAGCCGCCCAAAAAGTGCTCTTTCTATGAGTTGAGCAACTCATCCGTAACTACAGGGCTGCTATCGCAGGCCCTGTAATATACATGTATGTGTAAGTGTTTCTTTGATGTGAATTAGTAACTAGGGCCAGTGTACTTACCTACAGCTCACATGTTCCTCATAAGATAAGCCTGACTGCTCTGACAATCTACCAAGGTTCCAGCAGTAGTACAGACTGATACTTAGGGGCCAATTCATAGAATTCGGCGCACAAGTGGCGCACGCGGCTGGCGCACAGTGTGCGCGTGCGGTAGTCTGCGCCAGCCGCGTGCGCCGAAACACATTCAGGCGCACAGCGTATTCATGGATTCCAACATCCACAACCAGCCGTGGCACAGAGTGGCGCAGCGACCCTGCAGCAGCGTCAGTTACGCCCCCAAGAACGCCCCTTGCGCAGGGAAAAGCCATCAAAATCCCCAATCCAGCGCAAAGGGCAGCAGCAAACGCAGAGCGGGGAGCGTGTATTTCAGGGGTGTGCGGGTGTCCCCACACGCGATAGGCCTGGGTACGTGTATTACAGGGGTGCGCGAGAAAATCTACACACGATTGGCCTGGGTACGTGGATTTCAGGGGTGCGCGAGAAATTCTACACGCGATTGGCCTGGGTACGTGTATTACAGGGGTGCGCGAGAAAATCTACACGCGATTGGGCTGGGTACGTGGATTTCAGGGGTGCGCGAGAAATTCTACACGCGATTGGCCTGGGTACGTGGATTTCAGGGGTGCGTGAGAAATTCTACACGCGATTGGGCTGGGTACGTGGATTTCAGGGGTGCGCGAGAAATTCTACACGCGATTGGCCTGTGTACGTGGATTTCAGGGGTGCGCGAGAAATTCTACACGCGATTGTGCTGGGTACGTGGATTTCAGGGGTGCGCAAGAAATTCTACACGCGATTGGCCTGGGTACGTGAATTTCAGGGGTGCGCGAGAAAATCTACACGCGATTGGGCTGGGTACGTGGATTTCAGGGGTGCGCGAGAAATTCTACACGCGATTGGCCTGGGTACGTGGATTTCAGGGGTGCGCGAGAAAATCTACACGCGATTGGGCTGGGTACGTGGATTTCAGGGGTGCGCGAGAAATTCTACACGCGATTGGCCTGGGTACGTGGATTTCAGGGGTGCGCGAGAAATTCTACACGCGATTGGCCTGGGTACGTGGATTTCAGGTGTGCGCAAGAAAATCTACACGCGATTGGGCTGGGTACGTGGATTTCAGGGGTGCGCGAGAAATTCTACACGCGATTGGCCTGGGTACGTGGATTTCAGGGGTGCGCGAGAAATTCTACACGCGATTGGCCTGGGTACGTGGATTTCAGGGGTGCGCGAGAAATTCTACACGCGATTGGCCTGGGTACATGGATTTCAGGGGTGCGCGAGAAAATCTACACGCGATTGGGCTGGGTACGTGGATTTCAGGGGTGCGCGAGAAATCCTACACGCGATTGGGCCTGTGCGAGTGGGGCAGTGTATTACGCAGGTGGGCGGGAAGTTGAAGAGGTGAATTGCCAGTGTGGGTCCTCCCAGGTCTCCCCTCTACCCCCTCCACGACCTCTGCAGGCAGCCCACACCACAGGGGACTACCCTGCACCCCTGGTCATGTCCCGCAGGCAGCCCATCCACCATGGGCATGCCCCCCAGCCAAGCCACATGTCCCCTTGCACCCCCACCCCCCCAGCAGGCCCCCACTCATGTCTCCCAGCACCCCCACCCCCCAGCAGTGCAGGGGCAGCCTCCACCAGGCCCCCCACCCATGTCTCCCACCACCCCCACCCCCCAGCACTGTGGGACACCTGCCAGCAGGCCCCCACCCATGTCCAACCCATGTCTCCCAGCACCCCCACCCCCCAGCAGTGCAGGGGCAGCCTCCACCAGGCCCCCACCCATGTCTCACACCACCCCCACCCCCCCAGTCACCAGGGGCAGCCTCCACCAGGCCCCCACCCATGTCTCCCACCACCCCCACCCCCCAGCAGTGCAGGGGCAGCCTCCACCAGGCCCCCACCCATGTCCAACCCATGTCTCCCAGCACCCCCACCCCCCAGCAGTGCAGGGGCAGCCTCCACCAGGCCCCCACCCATGTCTCCCACCACCTCCACCCCCCAGCAGTGCAGGGGCAGCCTCCACCAGGCCCCCACCCATGTCTCCCACCACCCCCACCCCCCCAGTCACCAGGGGCAGCCTCCACCAGGCCCCCACCCATGTCTCCCAGCAACCCCACCCCCAGCAGTGCAGGGGCAGCCTCCACCAGGCCCCCACCCTTGTCTCCCCCACCCCCACCCCCCAGCACTGTGGGGCACCTGCCAGCAGGCCCCCACCCATGTCCAACCCATGTCTCCCAGCACCCCCACCCCCCAGCAGTGCAGGGGCAGCCTCCACCAGGCCCCCACCCATGTCTCCCACCACCCCCACCCCCCCAGTCACCAGGGGCAGCCTCCACCAGGCCCCCACCCATGTCTCCCACCACCCCCACCCCCCAGCAGTGCAGGGGCAGCCTCCACCAGGCCCCCACCCATGTCTCCCACCACCCCCACCCCCCACCAGGCCCCCACCCATGTCTCCCACCACCCCCACCACCCAGTCACCAGGGGCAGCCTCCACCAGGCCCCCACCCATGTCTCACACCACCCCCACCCCCCAGTCACCAGGGGCAGCCTCCACAAGGCCCCCACCCATGTCTCACACCACCCCCACCCCCCAATCACCAGGGGCAGCCTCCACAAGGCCCCCACCCATGTCCCACTCATGTCCCCTTGCACCCCCACCCCCCAGCAGGCCCCCACTCATGTCCCCTTGCACCCCCACCCCCCAGCACTGTGGGGCACCTGCCAGCAGGCCCCCAACCATGTCCCACTCATGTCCCCTTGCACCCCCACCCCCCAGCACTGTGGGGCACCTGCCAGCAGGCCCCCAACCATGTCCCCTTGCACCCCCACCCCCCAGCAGGCCCCCACTCATGTCCCCCTTGCACCCCCACCCCCCAGCACTGTGGGGCACCTGCCAGCAGGCCCCCAACCATGTCCCACTCATGTCCCCTTGCACCCCCACCCCCCAGCACTGTGGGCCACCTGCCAGCAGGCCCCCAACCATGTCCCCTTGCACCCCCACCCCCCAGCAGGCCCCCACTCATGTCCCCCTGCACCCCCACCCCCCAGCACTGTGGGGCACCTGCCAGCAGGCCCCCAACCATGTCCCACTCATGTCCCCTTGCACCCCCACCCCCCAGCACTGTGGGGCACCTGCCAGCAGGCCCCCAACCATGTCCCCTTGCACCCCCACCCCCCAGCAGCCCCCCACTCATGTCCCCCTTGCACCCCCACCCCCCAGCACTGTGGGGCACCTGCCAGCAGGCCCCCACCCATGTCTCCCACCACCCCCACCCCCCAGCCACCAGGGGCACCCTCCACCAGGCCCCCACCCATGTCTCCCACCACCCCCACCCCCCAGCAGTGCAGGGGCAGCCTCTACCAGGCCCCCACCCATGTCCAACCCATGTCTCCCAGCACCCCCATCCCCCAGCAGTGCAGGGGCAGCCTCCACCAGGCCCCCACCCATGTCTCCCACCACCCCCACCCCCCACCAGGCCCCCACCCATGTCTCCCACCACCCCCACCACCCAGTCACCAGGGGCAGCCTCCACCAGGCCCCCACCCATGTCTCACACCACCCCCACCCCCCAGTCACCAGGGGCAGCCTCCACAAGGCCCCCACCCATGTCTCACACCACCCCCACCCCTCCAGTCACCAGGGGCAGCCTCCACAAAGCCCCCACCCATGTCCCACTCATATCCCCTTGCACCCCCACCCCCCAGCAGGCCCCCACTCATGACCCCTTGCACCCCCACCCCCCAGCACTGTGGGGCACCTGCCAGCAGGCCCCCAACCATGTCCCACTCATGTCCCCTTGCACCCCCACCCCCCAGCACTGTGGGGCACCTGCCAGCAGGCCCCCAACCATGTCCCCTTGCACCCCCACCCCCCAGCAGGCCCCCACTCATGTCCCCCTTGCACCCCCACCCCCCAGCACTGTGGGGCACCTGCCAGCAGGCCCCCAACCATGTCCCACTCATGTCCCCTTGCACCCCCACCCCCAGCACTGTGGGGCACCTGCCAGCAGGCCCCCAACCATGTCCCCTTGCACCCCCACCCCTAGCAGGCCCCCACTCATGTCCCCCTGCACCCCCAGCACTGTGGGGCACCTGCCAGCAGGCCCCCAACCATGTCCCCTTGCACCCCCACCCCCCAGCAGGCCCCCAACCATGTCTCCCACCACCGCCACCCCTCCAGTCACCAGGGGCAGCCTCCACAAGGCCCCCACCCATGTCTCCCACCACCCCCACCACCCAGTCACCAGGGGCAGCCTCCACAAGGCCCCCACCCATGTCTCCCACCACCCCCACCCCCCAGCAGTGCAGGGGCAGCCTCCACCAGGCCCCCAACCATGTCCAACCCATGTCTCCCAGCACCCCCACCCCCCAGCAGTGCAGGGGCAGCCTCCGCCAGGTCCCCACCCATGTCTCCCACCACCCCCACCCCCCAGCACTGTGGGGCACCTGCCAGCAGGCCCCCACCCATGTCCAACCCATGTCTCCCAGCACCCCCACCCCCCAGCAGTGCAGGGGCAGCCTCCACCAGGCCCCCACCCATGTCTCCCACAACCCCCACCCCCCCAGTCACCAGGGGCAGCCTCCACCAGGCCCCCACCCATGTCTCCCACCACCCCCACCCCCCAGCAGTGCAGGGGCAGCCTCCACCAGGCCCCCACCCGTGTCTCCCACCACCCCCACCCCCTACCAGGCCCCCACCCATGTCTCCCACCACCCCCACCACCCAGTCACCAGGGGCAGCCTCCACAAGGCCCCCACCCATGTCTCACACCACCCCCACCCCTCCAGTCACCAGGGGCAGCCTCCACCAGGCCCCCACCCATGTCTCCCACCACCCCCACCCCTCCAGTCACCAGGGGCAGCCTCCACAAGGCCCCCACCCATGTCTCACACCACCCCCACCACCCAGTCACCAGGGGCAGCCTCCACAAGGCCCCCACCCATGTCTCCCACCACCCCCACCCCTCCAGTCACCAGGGGCAGCCTCCACCAGGCCCCCACCCATGTCTCCCACCACCCCCACCCCTCCAGTCACCAGGGGCAGCCTCCACCAGGCCCCCAACCATGTCTCCCAGCACCCCCACCCCCCAGCAGTGCAGGGGCAGCCTCCACCAGGCCCCCACCCATGTCCAACTCATGTTCCCCACCCAACATGTCATCACAATCCAGAACCCTGGTCTCTATGGTCAGCCCCCAAATGCAAAACACCCACCCGAGTATTGCATCCACCCACTCATAATTTGCAATCACATCACAGAACACCAATTGCAAGTTCCGAAACAAACACATGTCCCTCACATACACCCAATGGGTGTCAGTGAATCTCAAAACACATAACATGAAATGCATGAAAACAATGAGATACCACACATTGAAGTTCAACAAAAAAATAATGTATTAAAGGAAACATGAATAGAATCAAAAATGAAGAAACAGAAATGTGAATGTAAAAAAATGAAAAGAAGCATGACCGTTCAAAATAAAAAAAAAAATATATTGAAATCCAAAGTAATGTACAAAGTCAATGTCCACAAAACAAAATCCAATGGGAAATAAAAATAAAAGCCATTGATCCATGGAGAATGTTAAAAAAGAAAGTATGTACAAGTCTACAACTATGTACAATGCAAGAAGCCAGGGTCCATTATCCCAACAAAATAAAGGAAACCTATCTAACTACACTAACTAATAAAAAAAATATATACAAAAATGTGGCCAATGTCCAAAAGGTCCAAATGAAACAAAAACAAAAATGAAACCTAACACTACCTACATAACTATGTACAAGGGCAGCGGGCTAGTTCCACGGCTCGCTTCTGGATGTGCCGGGCCAGGGCATCATCAAACTCCTCCTCAATGTCCCGGAGGCGGTCCTCCTCCATGGCCCTGAGGGTCCGCAGGGCCGTCGACGTGTCCACCTCCAAACCCCTGCGGATTGCCTCGAGGCACTCGGCCCGCCTCAGGGCCCTCTGCATGGAGTTCTCCGCCCTGACCATTGAGAGCCGTGCCTCTTCCGCCCGCTGCCGCTCCGCATCTATGGCGTGGCCCAACCGCTGCCACACGGAAGACACTTTTTGTCCTGGGTCCTCCTGCCCTCCGGCCGATGCCTGCCCCTCCGATGTCGAAGGCCCCGAGCCTTCATGGCTCCCACCATGGTGCTGCTGCTGCTGTGCCTCTGCCCCTGCACTGCCTCCTGCTGCCTGCACATCCTCCGCCGGCTGGGGTGCAGTCGTTGACGTGGCCACCCCTGCTGGACGTCCGACTCCCGACTGTGGCAGGGATGACTCCTCCACCAGCCTGGCCGCACCGTCAGAGGCAGCTCCACAGGGCACCCAGGTGACTGATGGGTGGGAAGATGGCACAGAGTACGACTGGCGCGTAGGGGGTCCAGCTGAGGAGGGGGTCGTGGCAAGCCCCATCAGATGGAGGAATCCGGCCTGGGTGACCTGTCCCAGCAGGCTGACGTGGTCAACGAGCCATTCGAGATGACGTGCAGTCTCTTCATGAAAAGACTGCAGGTCACCTCGCATGGCCCGTTGACGCAACGCCACACCAGCCAGGACAGGCTCAACCCGGGCCTGGATAGCCACGTCCGCAGGCAGAGGAAGGCCAGTTGACGTCAGCTCATCCCCTGCCTGAAAACTGGTCTGGACATAGGCATCCCTGCTGGTGCAAGATGATGCAGGGACAGGATCAGGGACAGGATTGCACACAGGCACCTCCGCGGCGGCCTGTGCTGCCTCCTGTCCCTGGTCCTGCACTGCACCACTAGCACCAGTGGGATCCCCAGACCCCGTCTCTGGTGCTTGTACGGCCTCCTCCTCCACCAAACCCCCCACCAACCTGGATGACTCTGTGCCATATTCCCCCGTTGGGCCCTGTGGGGTCCCAGCTGCCCCTTCTGCTGCCGAGGAGTCCAACTGCAACCTCCGCCTCTTGGACCTCCCCCCGGCAGCTGCGGCCTGGGACGCGGCACCGGACTCCTCACTCCCCGACGAGATGACAACATGGGAGGGGAGCCGGCCCTTGCGTCTCCGGCTGGCGGTGGGATCCCCGCTGCTGTGATCTTCATCAGTTGACGCTGCAGACAGGGAGAAACAAAACACACGCATCAGGGCAATGTACAATGGACACATACACACATGACAGTTGTACATGAGTGGCATTGGCAAACCTCAGACATGACATCACGATCCCCAACACACATGTCATTACAACTCGCACACACGAGCCATACCACAGCCATATCGCAACTGCCAACACCATCCATACACATACAACAGCATGAGCAGCCAAAGGTGAGCCAGACATCACATGCAACACAGGAAGTGCACCACACATGTACACACACCACCACACTTGCATGCATGTGTACACCTCTGGCAAGTGTCGCAGTGTTCAGACGGGCATCCATGTCACATCTGCCCATCAGGCTTCCACATACCGCTGTCACATGCATCCATGTTGCATCACTGTTGCACCTTTGTCAAATACACACACATGCACATGTACACAGCGCTGATACATGCAGCTGAAAACAACATACATGCGTGACATCACGGACATGTCTACTCACATACACATTCATACAAACTTGTGTGCCCACACAACTGCATTTGGCATGCAAGCCCACACACACAGGCACCATCCATGTCTCACACATTACAGCCCTCGCATGTGTCAGCCCCACGGACCTGTACACCCGCACCCATACTCGACCCCATACAAACAGATGTGCAACCTGCACACTACTGAACAATCACCACACGCACTGCTCACAATCAGGATGCATGTACACTCACCGCTCGACTCCAGACGGGTCTGCCTCTCAAGGACCTGGACGTGGAGCGCTGGGGATATGTGTTCCAGGACCCTCATCTGTTCCTCCGACAAGTGGCCCCGGCGCCCCTTGGCATCCGCTGCCTTCAAGAGGCGCCGGGCCTTGTTCAGGGTCCTGGACCTGAAGTCCTCCCAGCGCTTCTTGACATGTTGGAAGTCGCGGACTGCCACCCCCTCCGCGTTGATGGCAGTCACGATGTCAGTCCAGATCCGAGTCCGTCCTTCCTTGTCGGCACGGGAACTTCCGAAGAGGGCATCATACTGCCCCAGGACTTGCTCCACCAGGACACCAACTTCGGTGGCACTGAAGCTGGTGCCCCTCTGCCTCTCTGGCCGGGGGTTGTCAGTGGTCACAGATGGAGTTTGCCCCGACATGACAACACCAGAGGCAGGAGTGGGTGGGCAACTGGGTCCTGGGGCTGGGCTGTGGAGCGATGGAATCCCAGTCGGGAGTCTTTGGTTCCAGCAGGGGTGGTCACACCAACAGCACCCCTGGCTGATGTGCAGGCAGCAAATGGCAGGGCACGTGGGCAGCAGGCAGTCAGGCAGCAGCAGATGGCAGGTGGGAGCGTGCTCGGGGCTCTGGGGGGCAGTAGTTCGGCCTTCTGGGCAGGAGCGTGTTCTTCCGTGTGCTTACGCGTGGCCAGCTTGATACGGAGTGATTTGGCACGTGAAAATTCTGCACGTCAGCGTGTAATTCGAGGAAAGGCCCTTAGCGCGTAAGCGCGTCTGCACGCATACGCATTTTCATTGGACCAAAGGCCCTCAGCGCGTGAGCGCGTCTGTGACGTGACGTGCGAGGGAGTATCCCTCATTGCACGTGATGACAGAACACACGTGGATTTCAACCAATCGCGTGTGAAAGTTCACGGCACCCCGGAACACACGTACCCAGGCCAATGGCGTCACGTACCCAGGCCAATGGCGTGTGGAACTACCCGTGCACCCCGAAACACACGTACCCAGGCCAATGGCGTGTGGAACTACCCGCGCACCCCGAAACACACGTACCCAGGCCAATGGCGTGTGGAACTACCCGCGCACCCCGAAACACACGTACCCAGGCCAATGGCGTGTGGAACTACCCGCGCACCCCGAAACACACGTACCCAGGCCAATGGCGCGTGGAACTACCCGCGCACCCCGAAACACACGTACCCAGTCCAATGGCGTGTGGAACTACCCGCGCACCCCGAAACACACGTACCCAGGCCAATGGCGTGTGGAACTACCCGCGCACCCCGAAACACACGTACCCAGGCCAATCGCGTATACGCTCGCTCCCCTCCGATCACACGCGATGACACCCGAATACGGGAAACCAACGAGTCCGCCCACACGGAGGCGTCCCGTGCCCGCGCACAGCATAAAAGTGCGCGCAAACAACAAACGCGTATATACAGCGACGATGAATGCCCCATTTGTTGCTGCACTGATTGTGGGACACCGCAGGAGGAGGAGAATAGCCAGGGCACGCATTTTTGCACCACGGACAAGCCTTTTTGGGATGCCTGACGACCAGGTCTACGGCAGGTATAGGTTTCCACCCCATATCATCCTAGACCTGGTCAGGGAGTGGGAAGATGACCTCACATCCCCCACCCTTTGCTCCCAAGCATTGAGCCCCTTGGAGAAGCTGCTCAATGTCTTGCATTTTTTGGCCACTGGGTCGTTTCAGCGGACCACTGCCATAGTGGGGGGGTCTCACAGGCCACGCAGTCATGCTGCTTACACCAGGTACTTGCAATCATGACAGCGCGCCCCTCAGTCCGCAGGCACATATACATGCCCAGAACACCCGCAGAAAGGCAGGCCGTTGTCCTGGATTTTTTCAGGGTGGCACACTTCCCCAAAGTGCTCGGTGCCATAGATTGCACCCATGTGGCCCTACGTCCACCTAGGGCCACTGAGCACATCTACCGAAACCGCAAGCACTGGCATTCCATCAATGTACAGGTGGTATGCGATGCAAAGGGAATCATCACCTCTGTCTATGCAAACTACCCTGGCTCCACCCATGACAGTTTCATATACAGAATGTCCGCCCTGAGCCGGGCCCTGGAAGCTGGGCAGCATGGCGACACATGGCTCCTAGGTCAGTACAAATGCCCTTGCACATGCATGCAAGTCACACACAGACAAATATCCCAACCCTAATAATCTCAATTATTATCACCTCCCCAGGGGACAGTGCCTACCCTCTGAGCAACCACATGATGACGCCAATCCGGAACCCCACCACACCACCCCAGGTAAGATACAACGCCGCCCATATTGCAACCAGGGGCATAGTGGAGCGCACATTCGTCACGTTTCCGCTCCCTTGACCGCTCTGGTGGGCAACTACTCTATGCACCACCAGTAGTGTGCAGGATCATTGTGGCAGCATGTGTCCTGCACAATGTTGCAACACGGCAGGGCGTCCCGGTGGACATGGTGGTGCCCCCACATCCCCAACCACAGGCACAGGCGCTGCCCATGGGAGGGGACAGGGCACGTGGCGAGGAAGCCCGGACCCAGCTTGTGGCCACATTTTTCACCTAAACTCCCACCCCTGCGGAGTGCACACAGGCCTGGCACATACCAGGTGACAATCGATGATGACAAAGTGACAGTCAACTGTCACAACCCTACCACCCTGAGATAGTTGCCATGGAAGTGCCACATCGTCTGCATCCCTAGCTACTTAAACACAAGCTATCCTGTGCAACCAAAATGCACACATATGACATGTGACATGACATGGGCAATACACAAGTATTCCAAGGCGCAATGAGGCAGGGGGGGGGAACAAGGGAACACAGAGAACGGTACTACTAGGCCAGGTGTCATTGAGATTGTGCAAGTGCAGGGGTAGGTGGAAGGGAAAAGTGCAAGGGGAAGGGTGGGGGGGAGTCCAGTACAGGGGAAGTAGGCCAAAAGAATAATACATAGGTTGCCTGGTGGCAACTGCAAAGATAAGTGCAGACAAGTGCTGGGAAGGGAGGGCTGTAGGGATAGAGAGACAGTACTGCAGTGCAGGGGTTGCCAGGGTGGCAGTGCAAGTGGACAGTGGCTGGGCCAGGGACCGAGGTTGGTGAGAGTGTCCCAGTAGCAGCTCCTGTGCAGTTCCAGTGAAGAATTCTGCAAGGGAGAGGCAGAGAGTAAGCTGAAGCAAAGAGGAAGGTCTTGAGGTGCTTCCAGAACTCGAGATGGTTCCCCTCAAGTTCAAGTCAGGCAGGAAGTCTGTTCCAGGGGGAGGGCCCTGCTGCGGAGAGAAACCTACCCCCAGCTAGTTGCTCTGAGAAGCGGATGACCTGGACATGCAAGGTGTGCATCACACACACCTGCAAAACAGGCCATGGTCATCACTGTCATGTCACTCAAACCCTCCCAAACATCAACATGACATGGCAAGCAATACCCATACACTGACGCAGTAACAATAAGGTACACATTGCCATGTCCTAAATGTACAGTGGCATCGGACAATGATGCCTGACCCGGAATCAGATGAAATGACAGACCAACAAAATGTCCCACCCAAAATAAGTCGTTTCCAAATGCATTGCAACAGTCGTAGATGTAACATCACAATGAATGCCTGTCTATATGCACATTATGCATTGCAAAATCAACACTGCAGCTCATGTGTGCAGTGTCCCACTCCTGCATCACACTGCTCAGCGCACAGCACAGTGAACAGCCATTGCGTGTGATGCACACCCTGAGCATCACATCTAAGTGACAGACTACATCAAACATCAAATTTGGCATGTACTGGAACCATAATCGGTCACAGAACATGTGCTGCCGGGACACAGTGGGCACCAGAAGGCAAACAGTGTACACGTGGATATGCAAGGGTGGGAGTACATGGAGTGCATCCGAGTGCAAGTGTGTGGTTCTGCAGGGACATGCACTCCACATATGCATGTGCACTCAAGTGACCATCAGTGTTCCCTACACATCACATGTGAACATCCACCATGTGTACACCCCAGCATGTCAAACCACAACTATCCCCTCGCACCTGAAAGGAAAACACAACACATGAACAGGCATTGATCAGCAGAACACAACATGTACATAGGACAACAACATTACAATGTCAGAGTTCCCATCACACTGCAGGGCAATGCAACTATCAACAACAACCCCCCCCTCCCGCGCAAATGACCATGACCCGCTGAACAACTGCACCTGGGTCATGGAGCCTCCAACCCTCATTTCCACCTGGCCACAGGATCACCTTTACCCTTCGTGTCCATCTCCCACCTTGTGTGTAAAAAGATGCCTGAACCCTCAGAATCCACACTCATTTCCAAAATCACAAAATCCAAGGCATGAAAACGAACCCAAACACCCTCCAGTAGATGACTTGACGTAGCAGTACCTCACAAACGCCAAGTACTACCACAATGATGCAACAACCAAGGTAGCACAGCAGAACAATGTCACGACAGGATGTGAGACATGTGTGGTACATGACATAGGATGATGCACCATGAATGGATGTGTACTGTCACAGGTCCCCTGTACAGGCGCGGGAGTCTCATGAAACAACCAACCACACCATGTCCCGGGTGCCTGCAAGGTCAAACTCACACAGGCCCCGGAGATCATGGTGGGGAATGAGGTTCAGGGATATGCAGTCGGGACAGGTGTAGACACACTGGATGACTGGAATGAGTGGCAGGTGAGGGGAGGAGGAATGACACATGAAACTAGGGAATGCACGAAAATGTACAACCTGCATGAACACATACACAATCCAAACAAACTTGGACATCATTGTCATGACATTCTGTAGTCCAGGCTCAGGAGTGGTACGAACCAACCACCCCCTCTAGGGTTTTGGCGCCTGCAAGTTCGGGGCTTACACAGGCATCCGCAACCCCAGTGGGGAAAGAGGGTCAGGGAACGTTGCTTGGATAGGCACGGGAAGCAGGAACACCGGGTAGAGGGTACAGGTTTCATAATTGCATAGGATCACGGGTGATTAGGGAAAAAAACATACCAAATAGGACCACACATACATCCGTGCATCAGTACACTCCCCAGCAAGCCTATGCAGGGCAGTTTGTAAGGAAAACAACAAGACACTTAGCTCTGGTTTTGAGTGCTGGCCTCCTGCCTGCGCACTCTCAGGGCCGGTTACAGGAGCACTCCAATGCTGCAAAGAGAGACACAGTCACCAACCTGTATGTGCCAATTACACGAAAACACAACACAAAACATGCCCCATAGCAACAAACTACTCTACAAACAGACAATCAGTGCTCGATGCTTCGTACCCATATATAACATCACCCCTGTGACGGGTCATACACAGTCAATGCAGTGAGTCAGGCGCTGGTGGGTGCGTGGCAAATGGAACACCAATGTGTCACAATTCACACAACATGCAATGTTCCCTGGGTAAGCAGACAGACCCATATGGCAAGCCATGACTACAGAGCAAGTTGCGTACCACCATGACCAAAACAAAGTTGGCAGTGCATTTATCATGAAGTACGTGGAATAGACATGCACTGCACCCAAGTATGTCCCTTGCTGTATGTCCCTGTGAGCTGCCCCTTTCCATGTCTCTGAAGGCTACATGGTTGATACAAGTGCCTCAATGAACCTTGGTGTACCGCAGGGTATGTGCCACTGCCCCTGCATGTGTCCCAGACAACCCTACTATCAACAGCCATCAGTCCACAAACACATCTGAGCTGCATTGTGTGCTTCAACACCAATATTCGTCTAAGCTCACCCTCAGTGCTGTGACTGAGCCTGCATGTGCAACTCGACTGGTGCAAGCTTTGCTGTGTCGTGGCCCCCCTGTGATGCTCACCTTGCCTGGAGTTCCTTGGAACATGTCAGCAGTTCTAGGATGTGGGTCTGCAATCACTGTGGCTCTGCTCGTGCACACATGTGCATGTGGGCACCAACAAATGGGTCAGGAATTCCGTCGTCCAATGGGCCATGTCTGCTGGCAAAGTTGCTCTGGTGCCTCATCCCCCTGCAGAAAGTGCATGAAACAAATGATTAATGCATCAAAGTGATCTGTGTGTGTCTCATCAGGCATCTCATTACTTGACCATGTCAGAGAGTCACATCACAAATCACACCATCAGTCCGTCTTTGACTTCCAAAGTGTGGAACACTATCTACAGCATGAATTGCAACAGGCACGTGTACAGGAAAGAAATGAGACATAATACACAATGCATAGCAATCAATGTCCACATTAATCATGACACACCCCATCTAGCAAAAGCTGAACAGTGGACAATTACACCTAAATCATCCCCACTAGGGGTGTCAACACAAGTCACAAAGCACCAGACATGCCACAGATATGACAGTCCAAAGCCCTTGTGTAAAATTCTGTAACACCGAACCATCCTTGCGAGCCCATGGATAAGGGAGGCAGGAGTGGCATATGTGAGTCAAGGAACCCAAGCAGCAAACACATACACAAGACAACCATGAAGGGCCCAGATGGAACAGACAGTGGATGCCTTCAAAAACCACAAGGCACCGCACTGTCACATGAAAGCACAATAGACTACAAATTTTAAACTAACTCAACTATTAACTAATTACACTAACTATGGAAAACCTACATTACCTATTTAAACTAACTATCAAACAGAAACTTAACTAACTAAACTAAAAGAAAAATCAAAAATCGCCACATACGACCCGGGGGGGAGGGGAGGCACCCAGGAGGGGGGAGGTACAGGGTGCTGCTCAACATCCACATGCGATGATGCTGAGCCAAAAAAAAATACCTCCATGGGCTCAACGCCTGCACAGCACGACCTATGTGGGAGATAGATGGTCGTCCGAGTCTGGCTCATCCCGGAAAGGAGGACGTGGCACAGTAGCCTGGCCACGCCTAGCCGCAGCTTGCCCCTCGTTGGCAGCAAGTCTGCCGGACAGGTGAGCCTGGTTCTGTGTGGCGATGTTACATAGGTCTGCATGCAGAACCTCACGTGATACACGTGCTTCCTCTTGCAAGGTAGCACGTGTAACACGGAGTTCCTCCTGCAAGGCCTGGCTGGACAACCGCTGCACCTCCCGGCAAGCCTGTAGCTCAGCCGAGATGGTGCGCTCAAGCTGGGCCATCCCAGGCCCGTCCGCAGGTAGGGGAGATTTCCATGTCATCTGACACTCCTCTACCTGCGGACGAGGGGACCCCTGGCCGTGTGGAGAGGGTCCTGATTGGTGTCGCGTTGCGCACGGCTGGCATTCGTGATGAGGTGCATGCTTCCCGGGAGGAGCATGCACATCATCACGAAGAGCACCGTGCGTATGTGAACCATTTGGGAGCCGCCATGGTCGGGGGTTTCCTACATGTGTGTGACCTTCTGGCGACCCTCTCCTCCTCTGTGGAGGCTATGCGCCAGTCATGCTCCATGTCGTCTTCCGGCCCAGATGCCACCAGGGCCCCCTGTGGACCTGCCCCGACCAACGCAGCCAGCTCGGTGGGGACCCCATCCCTGCCACAGTCGGGAGTCGAAGGTCCAGCAGGGGTGGACACACCAGCAACTGTCCCCCTGCAGATGGAGGATGTGCCGGCATCATCTGGCAGGGCACGTGCACGACGGCATCGGTGGATTCCATCAGCCTGGATGCCGTCGTGCTGGCAGAGGCAGTGGCGTCGGAGGCAGCAGCAGGCTCGACGTGGGAGGCATCATGGCTCGGGGCGATCAAGATCAGAGGGGCAGGCATCGGCCGGAGGGCAGGAGAACCCTGGGATGGCAGTGTCTTCCGTGTGGGAGCAGTTGGTCCAGCGGATAGGTGCGGAGCGGCAGCGGGCGGAAGAGGAGCGGCTCACCATGGTCAGGGCGGAGTTCTCCATGCGTCGGGCGTTGAGGCGGGCTGAGTGCCTCGAGGAAGCTCGCAGGGAGTTTGAGGTGGACACGGGGTTGTCCCTGCGAGACCTCGGGGCCAGGACAGAGTCCCGCCTCCGGGACATCGACATGGAGTTCGATGATGCCCTGGCCAGCAACATCACAGAGTGAGCCGCAGGACTTGCCCGCTGCCATTGTATATAGTTCTTTAGTTAGTTAGTGTTAGGTTTCCTTTATTTTTTAAGTTATTTTTGGACCGCTCGGACAATGGCCACTTTTCTGTATATATAATTTTTATTAGTTAGTAGTAGTAGGTTTCATTTATGGTGTTGGGCTCATGGACCCTGGGATATTCTTGTACATAGTTTGATGTTTGGAAAACATTTGTTGGATTTATATTTGTGTTCAACATGAGGCAATGGTTTTTCCTTATTTTTTCCCCCCATTATTTTGCTTTGGACTACATTAGTTTTTGGATTCCTTTGTTTTTAGATTTTTTCTATTAGTTCTCGGACATGGACCATTTGTTTTGTCATCCCCATTGTTGTGTGTTTTATTTCTTTACTTCATTTTCATCTTTAATACATATATTTATTACTTACATTTGTGGTATTTTCTCATTGGTTTCATGCATGTCATGATATGGGTTTTGACATTCACTTGCACCCATTGTGTATGTGTGTGTGACGGACATGTGTTCATTTACATACTTGCCATTGGGGTTGTATCATGTAATTGCATCTACTATGTGGGTGGATGCAATCCTTGGCTGGGTGTTTGTGCTGGGTATGCTGCCCATTACTACCATGATTGCGTTTCGTCAGGACCTGGGGGCAGGGGGACATGAGTGGGGGCCTGCAGGGGGGTGGGGGTGCAAGGGGACATGAGAGGGACATGGTTGGGGGCCTGCTGGCAGGTGCCCCACAGTGCTGGGGGGTGGGGGTGCAAGGGGACATGAGTGGGACATGGTTGGGGGCCTGTTGGCAGGTGCCCCACAGTGCTGGGGGGTGGGGGTGCAAGGGGGACATGAGTGGGGGCCTGCTGGGGGGTGGGGGTGCAAGGGGACATGGTTGGGGGCCTGCTGGCAGGTGCCCCACAGTGCTGGGGGGTGGGGGTGCAAGGGGACATGAGTGGGACATGGTTGGGGGCCTGCTGGCAGGTGCCCCACAGTGCTGGGGGGTGGGGGTGCAAGGGGACATGAGTGGGGGCCTGCTGGGGGGTGGGGGTGCAAGGGGACATGAGTGGGACATGGTTGGGGGCCTGCTGGCAGGTGCCCCACAGTGCTGGGGGGTGGGGGTGCAAGGGGACATGAGTGGGGGCCTGCTGGGGGGGTGGGGGTGGTGGGAGACATGGTTGGGGGCCTGGTGGAGGCTGCCCCTGGTGACTGGAGGGGTGGGGGTGGTGGGAGACATGGGTGGGGGCCTGGTGGAGGCTGCCCCTGGTGACTGGAGGGGTGGGGGTGGTGGGAGACATGGGTGGGGGCCTGGTGGAGGCTGCCCCTGGTGACTGGAGGGGTGGGAGTGGTGGGAGACATGGGTGGGGGCCTGGTGGAGGCTGCCCCTGGTGACTGGAGGGGTGGGGGTGGTGGGAGACATGGGTGGGGGCCTTGTGGAGGCTGCCCCTGGTGACTGGAGGGGTGGGGGTGGTGTGAGACATGGGTGGGGGCCTTGTGGAGGCTGCCCCTGGTGACTGGGGGGTGGGGGTGGTGTGAGACATGGGTGGGGGCCTGGTGGAGGCTGCCCCTGGTGACTGGGTGGTGGGGGTGGTGGGAGACATGGGTGGGGGCCTGGTGGGGGGTGGGGGTGGTGGGAGACATGGGTGGGGGCCTGGTGGAGGCTGCCCCTGGTGACTGGAGGGGTGGGGTGGTGGGTGACATGGGTGGGGGCCTGGTGGAGGCTGCCCCTGGTGACTGGAGGGGTAGGGGTGGTGGGAGACATGGGTGGGGGCCTGGTAGAGGCTGCCCCTGGTGACTGGGGGGTGGGGGTGGTGTGAGACATGGGTGGGGGCCTTGTGGAGGCTGCCCCTGGTGACTGGGGGGTGGGGGTGGTGGGAGACATGGGTGGGGGCCTGCTGGGGGGTGGGGGTGGTGGGAGACATGGTTAGGGGCCTGGTGGAGGCTGCCCCTGGTGACTGGAGGGGTGGGGGTGGTGGGAGACATGGGTGGGGGCCTGGTGGAGGCTGCCCCTGGTGACTGGAGGGGTGGGGGTGGTGGGAGACATGCGTGGGGGCCTGGTGGAGGCTGCCCCTGGTGACTGGGTGGTGGGGGTGGTGGGAGACATGGGTGGGGGCCTTGTGGAGGCTGCCCCTGGTGACTGGAGGGGTGGGGGTGGTGGGAGACATGGGTGGGGGCCTGGTGGAGGCTGCCCCTGGTGACTGGAGGGGTGGGGGTGGTGTGAGACATGGGTGGGGGCCTTGTGGAGGCTGCCCCTGTTGACTGGCTGGTGGGGGTGGTGGGAGACATGGGTGGGGGCCTTGTGGAGGCTGCCCCTGGTGACTGGAGGGGTGGGGGTGGTGGGAGACATGGGTGGGGGCCTGGTGGAGGCTGCCCCTGGTGACTGGAGGGGTGGGGGTGGTGGGAGACATGGGTGGGGGCCTGGTGGAGGCTGCCCCTGGTGGCTGGAGGGGTGGGGGTGGTGTGAGACATGGGTGGGGGCCTTGTGGAGGCTGCCCCTTGTGACTGGGTGGTCGGGGTGGTGGGAGACATGGGTGGGGGCCTTGTGGAGGCTGCCCCTGGTGACTGGAGGGGTGGGGGTGGTGGGAGACATGGGTGGGGGCCTGGTGGAGGCTGCCCCTGGTGACTGGAGTGGTGGGGGTGGTGGAAGACATGGTTGGGGGCCTGCTGGGGGGTGGGGGTGCAAGGGGACATGGTTGGGGGCCTGCTGGGGGGTGGGGGGTGCAAGGGGACATGGTTGGGGGCCTGCTGGCAGGTGCCCCACAGTGCTGGGGGGTGGGGGTGCAGGGGGACATGAGTGGGGGCCTGCTGGGGGGTGGGGGTGCAAGGGGACATGGTTGGGGGCCTGCTGGCAGGTGCCCCACAGTGCTGGGGGGTGGGGGTGCAGGGGTACATGAGTGCGGGCCTGCTGGGGGGTGGGGGTGCAAGGGGACATGGTTGGGGGCCTGCTGGCAGGTGCCCCACAGTGCTGGGGGGTGGGGGTGCAAGGGGACATGAGTGGGACATGGTTGGGGGCCTGCTGGCAGGTGCCCCACAGTGCTGGGGGGTGGGGGTGCAAGGGGGACATGAGTGGGGGCCTGCTGGGGGGTGGGGGTGCAAGGGGACATGGTTGGGGGCCTGCTGGCAGGTGCCCCACAGTGCTGGGGGGTGGGGGTGCAAGGGGACATGAGTGGGACATGGTTGGGGGCCTGCTGGCAGGTGCCCCACAGTGCTGGGGGGTGGGGGTGCAAGGGGACATGAGTGGGGGCCTGCTGGGGAGTGGGGGTGGTGGGAGACATGGTTGGGGGCCTGGTGGAGGCTGCCCCTGGTGACTGGAGGGGTGGGGGTGGTGGGAGACATGGGTGGGGGCCTGGTGGAGGCTGCCCCTGGTGACTGGAGGGGTGGGGGTGGTGGGAGACATGGGTGGGGGCCTGGTGGAGGCTGCCCCTGGTGACTGGAGGGGTGGGGGTGGTGGGAGACATGGGTGGGGGCCTGGTGGAGGCTGCCCCTGGTGACTGGAGGGGTGGGGGTGGTGGGAGACATGGGTGGGGGCCTTGTGGAGGCTGCCCCTGGTGACTGGAGTGGTGGGGGTGGTGTGAGACATGGGTGGGGGCCTTGTGGAGGCTGCCCCTGGTGACTGGGGGGTGGGCGTGGTGTGAGACATGGGTGGGGGCCTGGTGGAGGCTGCCCCTGGTGACTGGGTGGTGGGGGTGGTGGGAGACATGGGTGGGGGCCTGCTGGGGGGTGGGGGTGGTGGGAGACATGGTTGGGGGCCTGGTGGAGGCTGCCCCTGGTGACTGGAGGGGTGGGGGTGGTGGGAGACATGGGTGGGGGCCTGGTGGAGGCTGCCCCTGGTGACTGGAGGGGTGGGGGTGGTGGGAGACATGGGCGGGGGCCTGGTGGAGGCTGCCCCTGGTGACTGGAGGGGTGGGGGTGGTGGGAGACATGGGTGGGGGCCTGGTGGAGGCTGCCCCTGGTGAGTGGAGGGGTGGGGGTGGTGGGAGACATGGGTGGGGGCCTGGTGGAGGCTGCCCCTGGTGACTGGAGGGGTGGGGGTGGTGTGAGACATGGGTGGGGGCCTTGTGGAGGCTGCCCCTGGTGACTGGGGGGTGGGGGTGGTGTGAGACATGGGTGGGGGCCTGGTGGAGGCTGCCCCTGGTGACTGGGTGGTGGGGGTGGTGGGGGACATGGGTGGGGCCTGGTGGAGGCTGCCCCTGGTGACTGGAGGGGTGGGGGTGGTGGGAGACATGGGTGGGGGCCTTGTGGAGGCTGCCCCTGGTGACTGGAGGGGTGGGGGTGGTGTGAGACATGGGTGGGGGCCTTGTGGAGGCTGCCCCTGGTGACTGGGGGGTGGGGGTGGTGTGAGACATGGGTGGGGGCCTGGTGGAGGCTGCCCCTGGTGACTGGGTGGTGGGGGTGGTGGGAGACATGGGTGGGGGCCTGCTGGGGGGTGGGGGTGCAAGGGGACATGGTTGGGGGCCTGCTGGCAGGTGCCCCACAGTGCTGGGGGGTGGGTGCGCAGGGGGACATGAGTGGGGGCCTGGTGGAGGCTGCCCCTGGTGACTGGAGGGTGGGCGTGGTGTGAGACATGGGTGGGGGCCTGGTGGAGGCTGCCCCTGGTGACTGGGTGGTGGGGGTGGTGGGAGACATGGGTGGGGGCCTGCTGGGGGGTGGGGGTGGTGGGAGACATGGTTGGGGGCCTGGTGGAGGCTGCCCCTGGTGACTGGAGGGGTGGGGGTGGTGGGAGACATGGGTGGGGGCCTGGTGGAGGCTGCCCCTGGTGACTGGAGGGGTGGGGGTGGTGGGAGACATGGGCGGGGGCCTGGTGGAGGCTGCCCCTGGTGACTGGAGGGGTGGGGGTGGTGGGAGACATGGGTGGGGGCCTGGTGGAGGCTGCCCCTGGTGAGTGGAGGGGTGGGGGTGGTGGGAGACATGGGTGGGGGCCTGGTGGAGGCTGCCCCTGGTGACTGGAGGGGTGGGGGTGGTGTGAGACATGGGTGGGGGCCTTGTGGAGGCTGCCCCTGGTGACTGGGGGGTGGGGGTGGTGTGAGACATGGGTGGGGGCCTGGTGGAGGCTGCCCCTGGTGACTGGGTGGTGGGGGTGGTGGGGGACATGGGTGGGGCCTGGTGGAGGCTGCCCCTGGTGACTGGAGGGGTGGGGGTGGTGGGAGACATGGGTGGGGGCCTTGTGGAGGCTGCCCCTGGTGACTGGAGGGGTGGGGGTGGTGTGAGACATGGGTGGGGGCCTTGTGGAGGCTGCCCCTGGTGACTGGGGGGTGGGGGTGGTGTGAGACATGGGTGGGGGCCTGGTGGAGGCTGCCCCTGGTGACTGGGTGGTGGGGGTGGTGGGAGACATGGGTGGGGGCCTGCTGGGGGGTGGGGGTGCAAGGGGACATGGTTGGGGGCCTGCTGGCAGGTGCCCCACAGTGCTGGGGGGTGGGTGCGCAGGGGGACATGAGTGGGGGCCTGGTGGAGGCTGCCCCTGGTGACTGGAGGGGTGGGGGTGGTGGGAGACATGGGTGGGGGCCTGGTGGAGGCTGCCCCTGGTGACTGGGGGGGGCAAGGGGACATGAGTGGGACATGGTTGGGGGCCTGCTGGCAGGTGCCCCACGGTGCTGGGGGATGGGGGTGCAAGGGGACATGTGGCTTGGCTGGGGGGCATGCCCATGGTGGATGGGCTGCCTGCGGGACATGACCAGGGGTGCAGGGTAGTCCCCTGTGGTGTGGGCTGCCTGCAGCGGTCGTGGAGGGGATAGAGGGGAGACCTGGGAGGACCCACACTGGCAATTCACCTCTTCAACTTCCCGCACACCCACGTAATACACTGCCCCACTCGCACAGGCCCAATCGCGTGTAGGATTTCTCGCGCACCCCTGTAATACACGTACCCAGGCCAATCGCGTGTAGATTTTCTCGCGCACCCCTGAAATCCACGTACCCAGGCCAATCGCGTGTAGCATTTCTCGCGCACCCCTGAAATCCACGTACCCAGGCCAATCGTGTGTAGATTTTCTCGCGCACCCCTGTAATACACGTACCCAGGCCAATCGCGTGTAGATTTTCTCACGCACCCCTGAAATCCACGTACCCAGGCCAATCGCGTGTAGATTTTCTCGCGCACCCCTGTAATACACGTACCCAGGCCAATCGCGTGTAGATTTTCTCGCGCACCCCTGAAATCCACGTACCCAGGCCAATCGCGTGTAGATTTTCTCGCGCACCCCTGTAATACACGTACCCAGGCCAATCGCGTGTAGCATTTCTCGCGCACCCCTGAAATCCACGTACCCAGGCCAATCGCGTGTAGATTTTCTCGCACACCCCTGTAATACACGTACCCAGGCCAATCGCGTGTAGCATTTCTCGTGCACCCCTGAAATCCAGGCCAATCGCGTGTAGATTTTCTCGCGCACCCCTGAAATCCACGTACCCAGGCCAATCGCGTGTAGATTTTCTCGCGCACCCCTGTAATACACGTACCCAGGCCAATCGCGTGTAGAATTTCTCGCGCACCCCTGAAATCCACGTACCCAGGCCAATCGCGTGTAGATTTTCTCACGCACCCCTGTAATACACGTACCCAGGCCAATCGCGTGTAGCATTTCTCGCGCACCCCTGAAATCCACGTACCCAGGCCAATCGCGTGTAGATTTTCTCGCGCACCCCTGTAATACACGTACCCAGGCCAATCGCGTGAAGCATTTCTCGTGCACCCCTGAAATCCACGTACCCAGGCCAATCGCGTGTAGATTTTCTCGCGCGCCCCTGAAATCCACGTACCCAGGCCAATCGCGTGTAGATTTTCTCGCGCACCTCTGTAATACACGTACCCAGGCCAATCGCGTGTAGAATTTCTCGCGCACCCCTGAAATCCACGTACCCGCTCAATCGCGTATTTAACTTCCCGCGCGCCACTTTTTTGATGCGCTGGGACTCTACCGCCTGCCTTCGTGTGGCGGCCGTGTTTCAGCTTGTGCGTGTCTTTGGCTGTGCGTGGCTTTGCCCTATTCGATTCCATGAATACGTGTGGTTCGAGTGCGTGTGGGCGTTCCGTCTGCTTCCCTGCAGTACATCCCCAGTCACGCCCTTATTTTCGCGTGTTGTTCCCCATTCCGCGCGTTACGCCCCATGTCCCGCCCACTTTCTGGTGTGTGCGCTGCGGTTGTGCGCTTTCACTGTGCGCGTTGCGCACGCCTTTCGCGATGTTGCAGTGACGTGTGCGCCATGCACGGGTTTGGCGCACATCCCGAGGAAGACACGCGCAGGGACTTCCATGAATCGCACGCGTGCGCGTGCGCCTCTTTTTTTCCGCTTGCGCCTGCTTGCGCGTAGATTTTCGGCGCACGTTTGTTCCATGAATCGGCCCCTAAGAGTTAGGGATCTACAAACCACTGGGCTAGTTTACTAAAGCGTTACCTCCAAGTAGGACTTTAGGAAAACTCCCCTAACAGTGCTGATCTTTGGGTGCACAGGTGATCACACTGTTGTCTTAGAACTTAGAAGATGTCATCTCTACTCCTCATTCGCTATATGTGGCCTCACTGGGTTATTAATCTTTTTCTTAAAATTACTGTCAAGGCTAGATGTGTCCCCAGATCTAACCTCAGTGTTTTGTTCACGTACTAAATGTATTGAAATATATTGATAAAATATGTACGTCAAGAAAACACAATAGACTGTAGTTGAACGCACCATGGGACTGATTCAATGAAGTGTTTTGGTGCAATCATATTGGAAAACGCTCTATAGATCAGGCCCTAAATGTTTCACGTATGCCTTTAGTGCATAATTAACCCCTCTGATACAATTTCTCTTCTACTGAATGTTGCCTCTTATTTCCTAAGCGAAAAGATGTGTACCTATCAACGTTTGTTATAAAATATATGCCACTAGGAAACTGTGGCATTTTCATTCAATGCGTCCGAAAGTATTTGAAGGTTTTCTTAACACCCTGGCAGAAGTGAACATAAAATGGAAGGTATCATTGACATAACATGGCATTTCCACCAAATCTGCATATATTGTGCATGTATGCATGTTACATAGTGCACATGTGATTTGCATGTAAAACATTGCAGAACACCCAACTGTTGATAGTAAGGAATTGATAGACTCTCTTTTACTCAAAGCTCACTCCACTTCATTCTTCACCCCTTGAAAAAGGCTGAGTTGATGAAATGTTTGGTCCAACTGTCTCATATTCACTGATACAGCAATACATGCTGTGTCTGAACACTCTACATACTGCGCCCAATACAATATCATTACACCATTCTTCTCTGCCAAAAATTGACATTCACCTCAATTTATACATTGTCTAGTTGCATGCAATATAATTCTCAGTTTGTTTATTCACATTCAGACTACGGTCTGCAAATAGGCCAAGCAATCCCGAAGAACGTCAAAGCCGTAACAATGGCAGTAAGATACTATTTAAATCCTGTGTAACATAACATACATTGGATACTACTGAGCATGCTACACAGTATTGTGTTGTTATGTATTTTGTTTATGGTTAAGGTTTTCATATTGTCCCTGCTTATTTGTAAGGTGAATTCAATCAGTAAGCATTACATTTGACGCTTGAGAGCTATAGGCACAGGCGCCACTTCAACCACATAGCTGTTTGGATAATACACAGTGTAATTACTGTACTTTCCGTAGGATATGAAATTAAATACATTGAATAAAGAAGACACTATTTCTCCTGCAGCAAGGTGTGCGTAGCGTGTCCTGAAACATTCCATATGTCAAATGTATGTAGTGTGGAGATATCTACTGCACAGTAAATAAAAAAATTAAAAAAATCATAGGGTAACATGTAAATGTATGGCAGTGCTAATGTACATGCTTACTCGAAAATCATGCTGTCAGTGGGGTGTACAGGACAGCCAAGGGTCAGGTGTTTTGCATTATATGCCTTGGCCAGTGTCTTGGGGCACTGGTGCTGTAGATACTTTCAGCACTCTACTTTTTTCTCAACCCAGAACTTGGACTACATGCCCCAGAATGCCTGAGACCCATAGACATGTACTACAAACAACATAATCACATCTTGTGGGTTTCAAGAGGCAACAGGTTACAGGACATATTAAATGCTGTACTGTAATTCCAGGCCAAGTTCAAAGATTGTTGTGAGAACCATATTGATTTGCACTTTAGAATACAACTCTTACGGTATCAAGTATAGTTTGTGAAGCCAGTTAGAAAGGCATCCTGTACAGTTTAAAGAAACAGACTTCACTTATTGATGGCGCCTTCTCTCCACAACACTGCTTTCTTCAAAAATGTGGTTCAGCTGATGATGCTCTCCTACTGCTACACTTCCCTCCCGCACCCATTCACACTTGGTTGAGTGCTTAGTATCAATGCATTTAATATTCCAAGCATCGTGGCCATCCATGGTATTTAGCACTGCAGCATTACAATACCTCCCCTGAAGAGTGTGCACAATGTTCTAGAGGTGACACTCTCTGATTGCATGGCAGTAACTATAAGGCGTTTGCATAATTGACAATGTTGTGCAATCGTGCAATAATCTTCTTCACACCAGTAACTTTATAACATCATAATATATGATCTAAAATGGGATACAATGACGTAACAATGGCCGACTGGTTTAATTCTGAAAACTGTATTTTGCCAAGACCTGATCTGATCCACTGCCCCCAATCTCTGCATAGAGAGAGCACCGTTTTCTACAAGTAGCCAATTTAGAGACAGCTCAACTTTGGGATGTCTTGAGCCTGCCATTAAATGGAGGAAACATCAGAATGCCAAGAAAATTGTGAACCCAACAAGCCATAAAAATCCATGTGCATCCAGCAAAGAACAAGGTTCTCTTTGCTAACCCACCTTGGTTCTGCACTACTTTGTGTATCTCTTTCCTGTCTCTTCATAATTGAAAAGAGTTACATTTACCATTGTTTGTTATTGGAAGGGTTAAATGTTGTCTAGGGGTTCAGTACTGTCGGTTGTGTCCTTCCTATATACAACAAAGGCATGTCTATTTGCAATGGGAGATATTGATACTGTACTGTGATGGGGTACAGTAATGTCTGTTGTGTTCTTCCCATCTTCACAGAGTTGTGACTTTGACAATCTGGATGTGGTATTAGAGGATGTAGTGTCAATAAATGATATGGTTGGGTTGGACAAATGTCCAAATCCAGAGAAGAGTGCCTATGACTTTGGTGATGATATGGCAGTGCAAGGAGTTAGTATTGATGTTTGTGATAATGCATGCCCACAAATGTCAGACAGATAAATGAGAACTTTCCCAAAAAATAGTTGCAACTGTAGACCTGCAAGCACACCATGCAATCCTGGATGGAGATGATTTACTCGGACATGTACACCCAGAAGCAGCCTTTATACCGGTTTTAGGGACAGCATGCAACTGCTCAGGTATCTGAGTAAAAGGATCATGGGTAAGTCTACTATAGACTTGTCATATATCATTAGGGAACAGCACCAGCCTCAGAGATTAACATCACCCCAGCACTTCATGAATTGCAGCCCAGCAACCACAAATTGTACTGTCATTCCTCCAGGGACTGCTGTTCACACTGCTCCTTTAACAATCCAGCCAGTACTGCATCCCCTCATCATCACCCTGCCCTACCGAGATGACTGTTGCCCCTCTCATGGCACCACTCAATGCAAGCCTCATAACACCTATTCCAATTACAGCATCACGCATGACAGCTTCACCCACAGCACTGAAAAAATGGTTACTGGACACCAGCAGCCCTAAAGCCCTTAACACCTATTACAACCATTTGCCACAGTTGTTCTCAATGGAAGAACGGATCCCTTGCATCTGCCCGTGTCTCTAAGGAAGAGGAGGACTGGTGTGCCCTGGCCTAATTGCACATTGCAGGCCAAAACTCGGGAGGATGAGCAGGTCATTGTTAGCCTATTCAAAATAATCCCTTGACAGCATTGTATAAGTACAATTCAAACAGATGGTCTTGCGTGACATATAAAGTAAATGTTTGTTTATGTATGCATTGTTTATTGACTCAATATTTGCAAATAATGAAGTAAAAAAATCAAACCGTTCCTTTCCTTTCCTTGCATTTTGCTCATCTGTGGCCATTGGAGACAGACCTGCAGAAAATGAAAAAGAAATGTTCACATCAATGGTCTTTAACAAATATTACAAAGCACATTACATTACTTTTGAATGCTAGCATATGCATTACGAAGCACTGTAACCAGGGCACCAACATGCAACCTTGCAGCTTGGAGATCTTTCAGGCTAAGACTCCCATAAACCCACCGCATTGAGTAAACTGGGAAGGTCTGATTGGAGAGGCAGTCCAAACTATTTGAATAGCATCAATAGGGAGCAACTGGATCAGTTATCTGTATGTGTCTGCCTCTGGGGGAGATGAGAATTGATAAAAGACCATGCCAATTAGCATCACTAAATATTAGTAACTACATTAGCGTATTACTGTATACTGAAAACCCACATCAATGGCAGAATGTGCAAATACAACATTCAGCTTGAGATAACTTTAAACTCCCAATGGCCCTCAGCATTGAACATCATAGGTAGAGATGTTTTGTGTAATAGACCAAAATATTTTGCAAGCATTCACAAATCGAGTATTGAAGGGAAATGCTGTAGAAAGCAACAGTGGGGATGCAGTGTGCAAACCTCAATTAGTGTACTGTACCCCTCCTCACGAAGAAGGTCCAGCTGCACAGTAAATAACAGGGTGGGAGAGCTAAAGTGTTATTGAGTGCACAGTAGAGACTCTCTTATATAGTCTGAGAATGAGGGCACCACTTCCGAGAGAGTTTGGCATAAGGGTAAATGGGTGCTTTAGGTTCTAAATCACATCCCTGGCAGGTAGATACACAATAACATGTTAATGCACGCCATTTGCAGGTATTGTAATTATTCAGCATACACATATAGGCAATACATATCTATGGTACAAAGGGGGATAATCCTGCTTTATTCTTGTTTTAAGAATGCCTGTAGTGAACCAAAACGCACTATATATACAGAGGGTCTGATTTAAAGAAAGTTTTGCGCAGCACAAATACAGTTTGTGCCAAAAAAGTGCTCTTTGGGCCACACAAAACTATATCCTCCGATTTCCAGATCTGACATTGCGCTGGTCCCTGGCACATTAGCAATGGTCGCGCACATAGCACGACGAGTGAGGGAATGGCCTGTGCAAAGTAGAAGAAGTGGGCAGAATATGCAAACGTCCTCATTAAAGTATAGAAATGAGGGATAACATGGACGTGGGGAGGGAAGTACCATGCAAATATACAAACACACCCCATGAAGTTCAAACAGACTAGTATCTACAGATTCAATTGTTAATCCGTGCAGACTGTAAAGGACGCTGATTTTACTGCACACGTGACCAGCCACAAAGTAAGACTGCTCCATGCAATCCTAAATTTAAAAAAACGCCATGCAATCATAGAGAAATTTCACAACATGCCCTTTCCTGCATTGCTCAAATATGTACTGCTTCATGGAAGGAGGAGGAGAAGGGGGATGTGGGCCAGAATCTACCTTACACGCACAACGATATTGGACATGCCTGAAGACGTAAGTGGGAGAATGACCTGCTGTTCCCAACCATGTGCTCACAGCGAATACCGCCCGGGGTGAAAGTCATAACTGCCCTTCATTTCCTCAGGACTGGCACATTCCAACGGACCACATCCATTGTCGGGAATATTTCACAGCCTACACAATCACGCTGCCTCAAACAGGTCTTAAACTGCATCATATCATATGTGCACAGTCACATAGAAATGCCATGCAACATGCAGGCAAAGCAAAGTGTGGCTCAAGAATTCTATGCAGTTTCCCAGTTCTCACGTGTACTTGGGGCAATTGATTTCACACATGTTGCACTACAGCCCCGATGAGCCACAGAACATATATATTGGAATCAAAAAAATTGACATTCATTGAACGTGCAGGCCATCTGTGATGCTAACGGTCTCATAATGCATGTGAACGCCCTGGATGCACCCACGAAAGCTACATATTATGCCATTTCCCCATCCATCAGGCACCAACATCGGGAACGTTCGGCAATAAGTGGCTCATTGGTGATTATCAGCCAGCAAACCCCCCAAAACACACAGATTAGGGGTCACATCCAATAGTAACCACTATAGCACTATAGAATCACATACCATAACAATATTTGATGATTGTCATTTACAGTGGACAGTGCTTACCCGCTATCACCATTCCTGATGACGCATATCCGAAATCATACCACACCAGCGGAGGCCAGCTAAAATGCAGCCCACATTTCCACCAGAGGCATAGGCGAGCGCACATTTGGAGTGCTAAAATCTTGATGCCGCTGCCTGGACCATTCAGGTGGAGTACTGTTGTATGCACCAGCAGCATCATGTAAAATCATATTAGCATGTTGCATCTTACATAATATAGCCACATGCAATGGCATACCAATAGAGGTGAATGAGGCGTTGCGGCTGCAGCCACAGGCAGTACCCATACCATTTGCAGGCCAAAAGGTGAGGGGCAAGCACATATGCAATACATTCGTCTAGACAAACTTCAAATGTGAAAGTCACACCATAGCGAGATTCCTGATGGCCTTCGATGATGAAACATGGCAAGGAATGTTGGGCCATAAACAACAACCTGAGAATGGCAGTCCAGTTTGGACATGTGGTGTGTGCCTCATTCTCAAAGAACACTCATATCCTCCATCTACATCCTTCAGATTATAACCTGAAAACGGGGGTAGAGTCCTTGGTATTACATATTGCATTCCCCAAGTCACTTACCTAAGCATACAAATACAGATAACAGGGTCACTGGGCAACACAGAACAACCAATAAAGTAACATGGGCATGACCCATTAAACTATGACAAACAAAAAGCAAGGCAAACCATCCCATATAGAGTCCAATCCATTACCTGTTACTGATGCATGAACCCCCATACTTACATTGTAATTGACTGTCTCCCTGTTAATAAGCATGTACCATTTAAAAGCCACTGAAAGCAGACCCCATCCCCTGGTGGAGGGGCCACAGGGTTGGTGGGGCGAGAGGTACCAGAGGAGCAGGAGAACTAGAAGGTGGCCTGGTGGGGGTGGCGAAGCTCCCCATCATACTGGGTGGTCTGAGGGTTCATCAGCAGGGACACGTGAATCTACTACCCAAGGACCAGGGCTCTGGGTTTAGCACCGTGGTATTTTACCCTTCAGTGATGGCTCTGGCACCTGAGGACCACAGCTGGGTTAGGGATGAGCTGCCGCCCTGCATCGTAGGATAGTGCCCACAGGGCTGAGTTCTTGTGGTGTGCAGACCGAGGACATCGCTACCTGCCTTGTGGAGCTATGTCCAGGACCCAGGCTCTCACCATGGCTGCCTTCACCACGCCTGGGCATCCAGCTGCTGTGCTTTGTTGGGATTCAATTTCCGCTCTGGCCCTTTGGTACCATTTGGCAGATGCCCGGAGCTCAGGGTTGACAACCCAGTATGTCCCAATCCACCTCACAGAGCCCTGCCAGCTCTTTCACTGGGACCCCTGCCAGAGCACAGGTTCCACAAAGCCCACAGCTTGCAGCATCATTTCAGCATCGCTATGGGCTTGCAGCCATTGGGCAACACCTGCACTGGGGCAACCCAGGCCACCTCAGGGGTGGTTGGCTTGCTGCCTTCCTGGTGCACATGTACAGGCGCAAGGGGGGGCATCCAACAGTTGCACCATGCAAGCACTACCGTAGGTGGAAACTTCCCATCCACAGTTATGCCGCCACAGAGAGTGGCCCAAAGGTGACAGGGGGCATGCGTGGGTGCAGAGTCAAAAGGTTTTGGGGTGTTCATTGCGGGGGCTACTACTTTGTGGGGGATGTGTGAGTGTGGTGTTATGTGTGTGGGGTGCAGATTGGTACCTGTTCAGGGAGTAGGAATAGTGGGCATAGTTGCAATTTCAATTAAGGGGGTGCAGATTGGTAGCTGTACAGGGATTAGGAATAGTAGGCATAGGTGCAATTTGTATTTGGGGGTGCCAACTGGTGGCTGTACAGGGAGCAGGAATAGTGGGCATATGTGCAATTTGCATTCGGAGTGAGCAGATGTGTAACACTACTGGGACTGCGAATGGCTGGAATAAGTGCAAGTGAGTACTTGTGAGTAATCATCCTATAGTATTGGATTATTGTTGCTGCATCCATTGATATGGTTCACATTGTGCAAAAAACTGTCTATTTCAGTGGGTCTTTGGTTTGCAAGGTGGGGTGCCGTGGGCATATCTGGTGCAGACCTGATTTCTATGCACTGTAGGTCCCTGCTTACACTTATTTCTGTAAATTGCCTCCTTGCATGTTGCATTTGCGCCACACAATTTTAGCGTACATGTGTACACTTTTCCGCAAATGTATCTCTTTTTTCTGTAAATCAAGCCCGAAAAGTCTTACATCACATATGTTGATGATTAACTGGAGGGGGCATGCCATTTGTTTTCAAAAGGATTGCAACATTTTTAAAAAAACACATCTGATCACGGAGGCAGGGATAGTACCTGGGACTCAAGTGGTACAATAATTCTGCTGTGAAGTGGGCTTGGTCCTGCTGAGCGGTATCCACAGAGTAATCAAGGCTATCGTAATGGATGCGGGAGCTTTCCCACAAATTCTTTGTGTGTCTTAACAAAGTGCCATGCATAAAACGCCATTAGCTCTAGGCATTCAAATGTAAAAATTCGCTTTGAACATGCCTTGCTGTGGGGTCAGACAGAAATCGCCCAAATCCACACTTTTGCAAGAGACAAAATGGCAGGGCTCAAGCACTCATGTGATGTGTTATTTGCAGAAGGTCACCCTGATTCATGGTTTATTTGCACCAAAAACAAACAGGATGTGTGCGCCATTCTGCCCGCAAATCCCCGTTTAACAAATGGGGATTTGCGGGCAGAATGGCACACTAATACCGTTATTTTGGGCGCAAATAATCCATGAATCAGGGCTGTGTCTGTTGTGCCCTTTGTCTGTACTCAAACCCATTACCCATATCAAGATGGCTGGTTGAGGGTAGGTAGATAGAGTGAGGGACTAACAGGATGGTAAATGGTATCAATAATCTACTACTGCTGCTCTCAAGTTTGGGCCAGCCCCAGTTTTCGAATCAGCAAATGGTTTTGTAAAAACATAAAGAGACTATCCATTGCCAGCAGGTTAGGACATGGGCCATCCATATTATCAGTGTTTCCTTAATTGTTGTTTCCTTCTTTGCGTCATTATTTATTTATGCCTCCCTTCTTTCCTTTTCTTCCCATTGCCTTTATCTCCTTTCTCACTTTCCTTCTTTTCTTTTTACCTTTCTCCTACTTTTTGAGATTGAGCAAAGGGAAGAAACATGTAATGGAAACAAGGAAAGGTGGCCAAGACCTTAGTCCATGGCTAGGGTCTACAGTGTGGCTTTTGCTTCACATGACATAATGTGTGTGGAGGCTTGTGTGCACATGTTTAATCTGACATATTCTCTATATGTATACATTTATACAAAATAAAAGCGATGACATGTACATATCATGTAGTATGACAAAAAGAATTCCACCAATTCCAATTTGCTGCCTCCCAAAAGAAACATAGTCACTGAACATATTGTATGTGATCCTTTCTATAGTCCCTTTCATCACCAAAGAATATAACATAGAAAGGGATGCAATCTTAGTGAATTCCTAAACCCTTTGCTAACTATTTATTAAATACTATTCTTAACATTTAAACAGATTTACTGACTTTGCATAATACCCATTAAGGGTCATCTTATTTATCTTTCGGTCTGTGTGTTCACACGCGTTACAAAAAAGTTACACAAAGGAGGATGCACAATAGACCAGTTGAAAGCGTTCTTATTAGTCTGCAACTTTGTTTACTTTCTGGCCTTGAGGTCTACACGGTAGTGAACACACTTGAGCTTTATGACACAATCAGACTACAATCAACAATAGCTTATAAACTCAAGGTTTGGAGGAATCGCCCACGGCGTGTTTTTATTGAAGGAGTTTAGAGCCAACCTGAAATCAATGAAACAACAATAAAGATGTTTCGTTCACATCTTGGTGTATTTTTTTTAATTATAGCCTTCAGAAGGAAACATTGATCAATTGTTCTGGAATTACCCTTGAATGCTGCTTGGAATTCACACGAAAATGTTCTTTAATTCATGTATTGTTCAAACGCTCTGCAATAAACATATATTTTTCCAAATAACACGGCCCTTTAAAACATAAACTACGATGTAAAATGTATTGACAAGACACCCATCAAACACTACCAGAGTCAACACAAATAGTGTAGTGTTGATTAATAATTGACACACAAAAAAGGAACACATTTGCACTTGGGTCCTCCTTATAGAAAAATGTGCCAGTGCTGTTGTGTTTTGCATGGCATAAACACTGCTTCAAAAATAGCCCTCTTACAAAAATTAATTGACATAATAACTATTTGTAGAAGAGCAAGATTTATGCCAGTGCTAATACTAAGAGAAGTTTCACCATTGCAAAGTTTCTGTTATGAGACCCAGGTAACACAAAGTTGTGTTCTGGTAATTAACAAAACCTTCCTCCTTCTCTAAGTGTAAACTGAAAATCGAGCAAAATGTTAATTGAAATACGGTATTCTCATGTTTGCATGCTGTGCCAGGCACTAGTCACAGACTGAGAACTAGATTATGGGTTGCAGTATTATGTGAAAACAATTTGTTTTCCCTTTTCATCACAATGACCTTAAGCTTAGTGTGGGAAAGGTGTTCCTCGATTAACAGTTTTAAAGAAAATAAACATCTCTTCTTTTAACTTAACACTGGTCAAATCCCGATTCATTGTAGGAGGAAAAGGGTCACATCACACCTGTGTAAAAAAAGATAGTGCTCTTTTTGTTATATTACTTTGCTTTTGTAATGTATTGAGTCACCAATGCAGTAGTGACACATCTCTTTTCATTGTTTGTGGCATATTTTGCCAGCCCAGAAGCCAGATCTGTAAGTGCAGTAAACAGAATGGAGTGAGAGGGAGGATCTTGCCGATGTAGTCAGGGAGACCGTCAGCGGAGAAATTACGTTATATTCGTGTGGTTGCACGCTAGTCCACTGTATGTGGACTTTCGTCTACAGAGATAAAACACAAACCAGTATATATTGAGTTAATACATGCATTGAGGTTTTAAGGCAGTTTGGAAAGAAGTGCAAATTAGACATTAGATTATTAGGTGATTGATGGGCTGGAGATTTTTCTTAGACAATCTTGTCGTACATCTCTATGGTTAACACACCTGCACCATCATCTATTCATGGTACCACGAGAAAGGTCTTAAATATTAACTCTAGGACTACCAAGCTGACTCATGAAGGTGGTCTAGTCTAATATTAGGATGTATGTAAAAGGTGAATGTTGTTGTTAACAAAAGGCAGGGGAGAGGCACCGGAAAGATTAAAAAAAATAAGTAAACTGCTATTATGCCTATCCCCTAGATGTTAAAGTAAATGATGTTCACATATTACTTATTCTGAGAGGGGTGCAGACGGCCAGCCAAACAAAAGTAGTAAAATAATTAGGAAAATAATAATAATAATAATAATAATAATAATAATAGTACATATTTTGAAAGGGAGGGATGAAAAGAACTTCCATGACAAATGAAAACAGGGAAGGGGAAACATGTTTTTACAGTTTATCCTGGCTCCCTTATTGTTCTTTGCTTTTCTTTAAATCATAGTGGACTCTGGTCATGGTGTCTTGTTTCTATTGGCACCAGGTAATACTAGTTGCTGCTACATTGGTCTGCACAGACTGATGGAAAATTGCTGACACTTGACGTTTGGCCAAATCCAGGTTACTGGAGCAAGGCTGTCGGATCAATAACAGTGGATCATACTGGTCTAAACCCTGTATGCACAAAGGAGTCTTCATCTACAATAGAAGCCATAACGGGGATGTAGGTGCCTATGCTCCATCGACATTTACCCATATTTAGATAGTCAGGTGATAGATACCCCATAAATAAGGGATGAATCCCTAGAGACAAAGTGATTAGACCTCATTACGAGGCTGGTGGTCCCGTAATGAACAGCGCTGTTACAGGACCAGCACCGTTCATTACGGGATGCCTGATTACGAGGTCCCCTAGCGGTACCCGGAACAGACATCTGGTAAAACCAGACGTCATTTCCGAGTCCCGCGAGGGGACCAAGGAGCGAATAATGGGCCTGTTATTAAAGGGTCTGTTATTAGCTCCATCCCCATTCCCATTTGGGCCCTATGGGGGCTCAAATGGGAATGGGAAATGGTTCTGTGCATGAGGAATTACCGGGTCCTCCAAGGTCGGAATGACCTGGTAATTCCTCATTCACAGAACCCGGTATTGGAGTCCGGTATGGAGGCAGTCATGGCGCTAATAGCACCATGGCTACCTCCATACTCGTAATGAGGCCCATTGTTTCAGATAAGGCTGGAATATTGTACCAGAAGGCTTGTTAAGTGCCTTTCAGTGTCATGGGGTCTGTCGCCTGGAACTCATGGAGCTCATCTGAAGAGCGGAATATGTTAGTTGGGTGGGAATGGGTTAATGCTAGTATCTGTTTGTCTTGTGAGACAGATTGTAATGGGAAGGGTAGGAGCCACGGATGAGTTAACATCTAATCTGTGGTATGTCCTGGGGACCTCAAAACCATCGGAGTGTTCATACCCCTGTGTAAGTGATTTCAATCCAGCACTCCAACTAAGTCAACCCTAGTATGGGATGCCCGATGGAAACACTTAATTATATATTTTTATGTCAAAAGTTTGTTTAATTCTGGATGATGTACCCTTATATAAGGCCCCTCTCTTTGAATCTCCCGACCTCACTGAGCCAAGAAGTAGGTTTGTTCTGCAAATTAAAAGATTTATTTGAAGAACTGAACAATATATAGATTAAACTTTTATGAATATGAAAAATATCTAAATATCACACTTATGAATATGCACATTGATCAGCAATGGGTAATATGACAATATCAACAACCTCTTTAATCAATCAGGAGTAGGGATAGGAGGATTAATGTAGCAGAGAATACTTGGTGTGGTTCAAGGAAATGCAGTGATATGAAAGAATGCAACACAGACATAAAACTTGATGTGAATTTAACCAAATACAATGTAATCACTCTTCCTCCTGTTACTACTCACTCCCCCCAATATGCAATATGAAGATATGGAATGAGGGCACACAGGTATCAGGAATAACAATCAACAATTGCAGTTTCAATTCCGATTCCCCCAGTAAGCTTAGAGAGACACAGGAATGACTTTAAACAGGTCAATTGCTTTTAAATGTGATTGGCAATGAATGGGGAAAATGCTCAAAAAGATTTTAATTCGCTAAATGGGATTCAGAACTAGTGAGAGTTGCTTGGGATTGGGTTTTGGATTTTGGATTTTGTGGTGCCCCTTGGAAGTTTAGGGGTTAAAATCAGGTTGCTTAAGATTCTGAAGGCCAGCTGAGAAGAGTTTAGCTTTTGCGTTGGACCTTTCTGCTTCAAAGTTCTAGAGTCTGGTTCTAGAGTCTGGAGTCTGGATCTATGTTTGTTTGTTTGTTTGTTTATTTATTTATATAGCGCTCTTGACCCGGGGGTATATATGCGCTTTGAACATCAGGTTACAGGTAAAAGACAATAGTACAGTATTGATAGGGCATAGATAATAGTATTCAAACAATATACATAAAATTGGACATTCGGAGTGCATACATGTGAGGTAGGACAGTTATTTGTTGGTTAACCAGGAAATGACCTTGGTTCTGAAGGGTTGGAAGGTAGGTGTGGATTTAATATCCAGTGGGATGGAGTTCCAGAGTTGTGATGCCAGGGTTGGGAAGCTGGATCCTCCAGCTCTTTTGAGGGAGTATTTGGGAACTGTTAGTTGTAATGAGTTGGACGATCTGGTGGTTCTGGTGTTCTGTCTAAGTGTAAATTTGTTCGAGAGGTAGGGTGGGGCAAGATGATTGAGGGCTTTGTAAGTAAGGCATATGGTTTTCAAATCAATTTTCTGTTGGATGGACAACCATTTGCAGGCAGTTCTGGTGGCGGAGATGTGTTCCCTTCTAGGAATATTGAGGGCGGCACGGAGTGCGTTATTTTGTAAAACTTGCAATTTATTGATTACTGTTTTGTTGGCACCTACATAGAGGCTATTACAGTAATCCAGTTTAGATTGAATGAGTGCTCTGGCTAGGATGAGACAGTTGCTAGGGGAGATCAGTGGTCTGCAGGCCCTGATAAGTTTACCGGTGTAGGCAGTGGCTGAGGCGGTCATGTTGATTTGTTTAGCTAGGTTGATGTTCGTGTCTAGGTAGAAACCGAGGGTTTTTACGCTCTTGGCAATGGGTATGGTGTTACCGTCAATAGTGAAGCTAGTGTAGCTGGGACAGAGTTTACTGATAGTGTTCGGTGAGCCGACAAGAAGCAATTCAGTCTTGTCATCATTCAGGCATAGGCCATGTGTGGCCATCCATGCCTGAATGATGGAAAAGACTTCGTTGATCCATTTGGCGTCCTTGTTGTAGTTGCCTGATAAGGTGAGGAGTATCTGGGTGTCATCTGCGTAGTTAGTATAGGTGACACCCAGATTGTCCAGCTTGTCGAATAAGGGCTTGGTGAAAATATTGTAAAGGGTAGGTGAGACACAGGATCCTTGTGGGACACCGCAGGTGATGGGGATGGGGTCAGCCGCTGCTAGGGAGGAGAAGACCCGCATGGTTCTGTTGTCCATGTCTGGAGCCTGGATCTCCCTGCAGGCTGCTTTGCCAAGGAATCAGTTGATGAGTGAAAAAAAGTGTGTCTTTCTGCGTCCTCAACAGTCCCTATTTATCAATTTCCAAAGTAGGTGGGGAGGATGATTATCTATGCCCAACCCTGTAAGGATCTGATAGGTCAGAGAATTTCCCCTCTAGTGATTTGAGACAGGAGCAGTGTGTCATATGTGTCAGAGTGACTCTGTCTTTATGGTCCAAAGGAAATCCCTCCCCTTTGCTTTTACATAGGACATCTATTTTCCCCAAAAAAACATATTTCCAAGATGCACAACTTGTTAATAATACATAATTACATGACAGATTGCTTAAGGTACATTGTTGTCCAACTGTCATCTTCCTGCAAGCTTTAGTTCATAAATGACAACTTTTACGCACTTTTGGTGGGTTTCTCAATGTAAATTTATTCAAAAATATATATTCAATGTTAAAACATAAATTGACCCAAAAACACAGAACACAGTGAATACAAAAACTATTACATAAAAAGTTCATCTAAAACATCCTAATGCAATTCGACAGACACAAATGACAATACACTAATACATTCAACATTCTAAATGTGTCGTAAAAATGATTCCCAACATGTTTCTGTTCTTGCAGTTCCTCAAAGGGTGAACATTCTTCAGGGGAAACTCAGTAAAAACTGTAGACTGATTCAACACGGTGTTAAGGGGGTCATTTTACACATCACACAAATGGATGTCAATACACCTAAAATACAAAAAGGGATCCTTAAGGTATGGGTCAAGTATTTACAATACTAAATATAAAAACACACACTACAGCAATGACTTCTGGAGTATGAGGACTAAAGGCATGGTCCACAATGAGGCCACCCTCCCACCAGTTCTATAAGTGAACTCAAAATGACCTTCACTGGGAATTCTCATCAAAGGCATTATCTTAATAGACAGTACACCAAATGCATCAATTGCTAGATGCATCTACTTCCACCATAGGTGCACCAAGTCGCCTCAGTATTCGTTTATAGACACTGCAGAGAGAAACATACCACATACCCCGCTCTTAAAGTAAAAAATATAGGGCGCCTGGCGGAGTCCTGATTTGCCCAGGTGGGTATATGTACACAAAAAGAAATAATCAGGATGAAGAAGATCCTATAGATAAGCCAGTTGTTGCCGTGCATGTATATTTATTTTACATTAACACAGTCCTTTTTTGGTTGATTAAACAATTTATTTTACAGATCTTTCGATAAGCACGAAAGTTTTTAGCATCAAACGGACAAAAGTTATTGTGAACGGTGGTAACACGGGTTAAGTGTCAACCTCTGATGTATTGAGGTTGTAGCTCCACACTGAAATACATTCCCTGTATAAAATGTGATAGAGAAAGAACTATCAAGCAGGGAAAGTATACCTGAGGCTTAAAGATGGCCCCAGGGTTAGTTCACATAAGGTGTACACAACAAATATTGACATGACATACGCAAAGGGGAAGATACAGTTGTGTCACAGGGATCGACACAGGTGTGGACACAGTTGTGTTTCGGCCAAAAACGTGGCTTGATTGAAGCCGGTCTGTATGCTGGCCTTCATCAGGAAAGGCACCATTGGTGGTGCTGTCCGTTGAATCTGTGGGTGTAAGAAAGGCAGTGAGGATCTTCAAAGAAAGGGGTGATTTAATTGATTTAGGATAGTATTAGATACAATGTTACATTTCATGGTGCAACTAAGAAGCGGCTTACCTGCTGCACCAGTGGCAGTGGCAAGCTGGGAACTATCCTCACGTAGTTAAAGGATAGTATGTGCGTGATAGCACTAAGGAATCTGCCTGTGAATGTTTCAGGTCGACATCGCTCTTAATACAGGTACTGGCTTCCTCACGTAAAAGCATGTATAATAACACAGACGGGTATTCTATTCCTCTCAATTACCTTCAAATATTTCTGGATACAGATGACCAATTCAAATTTCAAAGGTACCATGGGGCAACACCTGGCTCAATGTAGCATCAAGTCAACATCCAGGTCACCTAGAGACAAAAATCAGATGGAGACCATGACGTATAAGGCCAAAATCTTACTATCACCATGTAGTGCCATTAAGTATGCTGGATAACTGCCTTGACAACTCGGCTATTCACGTGGTTGGTCCCAACACCAAACACCACTAAGTGCCTGTTGATTACTGACTCAATAGTTGTAGTGAATAAATCGGCGCCATCATGGTGGAATCAGGACATGTTTCTATGACACTCAAGTGCCATGTGATTCCAAAATGTTACGATTCTGGTCTGTGCACAAAAAGAGAAGCGGCGTGATTAATACCAGCCAAGCTTGTGTCGCGTTTGTGCCAAGCTCCAAGTACAACAGAAAAGAGACTAAGCCATGTAATAGGTGTACTCACCACAGGTACGGCGGCATACAGAACTATATAAGCCAAATGGAGGAAAACTGACTCTACCCCGATCCAGAAATTATACACTGTATTGCAGCGCAGGTCGTGAAACAAATGACAGATTAGACTCCAAGCTAGTGAATAGTAGCCACATAAAAGGGACTACTATAGACCCACCACCTCACGGCCATCTCAGTAGTAGTACAACAAGGAAACAGGACAATCCTCCAGTGACCCACAATGGTATTGCTTACTGTCTAAATCCTTGGTGCAGATAGTGGATGGTGACCACAAAAAAGGGACTACTGTATAATCACCACCTAGCGGCCTTCTGAGTGGGATCGCAAAAGGGACACCAATAATCATCCCGCTACCTGAGAAGGGTAAAGTTAACTGTCTCAACCCTTAACACGTATTGAAAAAACCTACAACAAGGGAACTAGAGCCATATGGGGCAAAAAAAGCATAAGTACTTGTGACTTGCAGCTGTATTACAGACATTTGGAAACATTTTTAAACTTAGTCAAGCATATTAGGCTAAGATCTATATTCGCCACACTTTTACATTAGTGAAATTGCGGCAGGGCAAACTGATAGCAACAACAAGGATCATATCAATCACACCCAATGTAGATATCACAGCATTCTTTGGAGAAATCCACATTTCCAACTGGTAAATGCATGACCATCTTGATGCCATGAATACATTCATAATACATTGCAGATCCTATGTGAACCCTATCAATCTAACATCAATTTGTGTAAGTTGTCATTTGGGGCATGCATTTATCCAATTACTGTAAACTCTCTAGGCGGTAACCTCCTCATCCTAGACTTAAGCAAGAGGATAGTTAAAAAATGTCAACATAAGTAACAGTCCAATAGACACTGGCTGAATTAGTTCATATGGCAACTCCTAAATTACACAACCATCAGATAACTATATAACAGGTGCGATAACTTAGACAACCCCAAACCTGTAATTCATATTAAGTTCACATACTGCCAATCAATGCCCTCTTTCAAACATACTCTATTGCTCTGTAGTTTGAACATTGTTATTTTTTGCTCAAAATTAAGCAATTTGCGGTCAATCTCTTGCTTAAACTCTTAAACTCTTGATTAAACTTGCACTTACCAATAATAACAGGATGTTGTCCAATATCAAATCTTCACCAAAATGTTGTGGGAACAAAGGGATAATTTCAATTTGTTGGGATACGAATTGAATGCATTTGAAAATTGTCAGAAATATTCCACGTTTATTGAATACCAACCTGAGAGGATTGAAAAAAATGTGTATCCGGGAACCCAAGATGTAGCGAATTTAGCCCTAAACACAGACATACTTTCTCAATTAGTTTCAGTTGTAAATGCAATGTCTAGAACCGCTCATAAAAAACACGTCTAGTACTGACAATACAAATAAGCAATCATAACTTACATATTTTGCCCTTTTAAGTTGGAATAGTTGTGGGTTTACCAACTTAATCAAATGTCATTCTGAAGAACCAATATTCCAAAACTCTTGTATTATTCTCATACAAGAAACCATGGCTCTGAATCAATTGAATTTGGATGGTTTCAACTCAGCTAGAAGGGGTTTACAGGGCCGACCTTCAGGTGGACTTATGACCTTGGTACATAACAGTGTGAAGATTGCTTCTACTTTTATATCTTAAACTAATGAATTGCTTATTACTGACGTGCTCATCCATCATTATCATATACTCATCATAAATATGTATTGGAACCGAGTGAATTGCACCACAGAAAAGATCATAAATGACTTGGATGAAATGTTCCAAAAAGCATGTATTCATAATGTAAAATATGTGATGATTCTAGGAGGAGACTTCAATGCTATGCTAGAAGATTCACATGTAGCCAAATTAGGGCAACCTCAACACTCCTCAACTTCTCCGTCCCGTGAACAAGGGAGATGCTGGATGGACTTTCTAACTGATTAGGGCTTCCATCTAGTCCCCCATGCGCAAGGGCAAAGTGATTTTACATGGAGGAGAGGGAATTTGAGATCACTGATAGACTAAATTTCTGTTTCAAGAAACCTATTGGAAATGTGTGCACCTATGCATGTGAATTAGGTTTGGGGGATCATAAGATGTTAAAGTCCACAATTAATATCCCGGTGAAGTTGTTTATGCACAAACCTAAATTGGCTTTGATAGAGGCTGATAGACATGTGCTATCAATTCAATGGAACCTGAAAATGTTAAGCAACATATATGGAAAACAAATATGAGGTTAGAGAATATACACAATAACTTACTTTTGATAGAACATAATATCTCAGTGGTAAAATACAATTTAAATATTTTAGCATAAACAACAGATGACAAATACAACTTGCACACATGTTAATAGATACAATAGTGAAGTTGCTGCACTAAAAATAACACAAATAGGGATATTAGAAGAGTAAAAAAAGATTACATCTTGGGTGATGTAGTCAATGAGTACAAAAAGCAAATTAAAAATAAACATAAACTTGATCATAAATTTGTGAAGATGGCAAAATCACTCTCTGAGAATCAGAACATGATTTGGCTTTTATGTAAACGGGAAACAAAAGATGCATGGAACATACTTCGAAATCCGACCAGTAATCCACACTCTGAGTTTTGCTGTACTATTACTGGACAGGTATGGACAACACACATTAGAGAAAAATACATGTTATCCAAATATTTCCCTCTGTTGACATTCAAGCTCACATCAGTAAAATTCCCAGTAAATGCCCATGGGATTTAGATGACGTGATATGGGCTATTAATAAGCTTAAATACTGAAAGGCAGCTGGACCAGATGGGTTGCCTCTTTGTCTACTAAAAGACAATCCTTGTTTTTGGGGAAAAAATAATAAAACCTATATTTGATCTCGCAGCCCTAAGCGAATGGTAAATGTCCTATTCAAATTAAAAGTGTAACTGGACAACAAATACAGTGAAACGAAGAGTCCAAAGCAAAAGATTCTTCAGTCAAAAAAAAACGCTGTTGAAACAGATTTTATGAGTTGATGCAAAAACAAAACTGCGACACATGTTTCGACCCAAAACAACGTGTCCTTTTCAAGGCAAGACTGTGGTGCTGGTATGATTCATATGCATTCCAATACAGCAAACTATTATATAATCATGCCATAAGAATAAGAACATTTGAAATATAAACAAAATTAACCAGCAGAGGAAGAAGAGGGGGCCAGAGTTAAAGAAGAGAAATGCAACCAAGAAAGAAAAAAGCCCATATGGACATTACATCATGTCAAAGAGCAAAGCAAACATTTCAATGTGAAACATATTCCAAGTAAATAAGGAGTAAATAAAAAACATTTGATTTGTTACCATATGTTCTCGAGCCAAAAATCGCAGTCGAAATGTCCATATGTGAATGTCCATATAATGAAAACAAAATAATATGTAAAAAAGAGAGAAAACACCATAAGCCTGAATCCTAAATGAATAAACAACTAATACATTTTAACAATTTATTAATCCCATGTACACGCATAGTGCAAAGGTAACAGACTATTGTGCCAAGGATCAAAATGCTCATCTCTCATGTGCCTCATGGTGGTAAAATGTATAATTTACATTGTCACCCGTGTGTGATATAAGTGTTAAAATTAATAAATGTTTTACCGTATGTCATTCAAACTGAGTTGGAAAACCCAAGCCCTCCTTAGGGGCAGATATATGGGCCAATTCTAAAGTAGTTGATTCTCCTCAAAAATATAAACAGCAAATAACTGAAAAATACATAAACAAAGAAACCCAAGACATGAGTTGTCTTGACAAGAGATCGACATATGACTTAAATGGGTTATCAAAAATATCCAAATGCGTAAAAATAATGGACAGCGATACCTGTAACAGTCTCTGTTACTGATACATTGTGGTACATTCCCAGAACATGGGAGTTTGTTCAAACGTTGCAACTGCCAAAAAAAGACAATGCATCAAAACCCAATTCCGCAGGTAGGTCGAATAACATAAATATTTGTAAGAATCAGTCTAACAGTGAGATACTCTGAAAGTACTGTCAAGCTCATACCTGTACGTTCAGGGGCTGGTTCCCCACTGTGGCCAGAGTCCAAATGCTTCACAAAATCAGTGTTGTGCAGTTCATTCCTTCCATGTGTTTAGAGAAAAGAACCTAAAAATGGGTCACGTGACTCAGTCATGTGGTTAAATTTAGCGCAAGGAATTATGGTAATGGTAGTCCTTGTATCACGTAAGGCAAACGCTTGCATCTTGTTTTTGCCCTAGACAATGTCTACATGTGGTAACAGAACTATTAAATATTAAATAAAAGTCCAATGATTAATAAGCTGTAATGGCAGTGTGCATGCAAAATAAATCTCTGGAATGTTTAATGACAGCGAGGGATGGATGAGCAATTTGACACTGGCAAAAATTCCTGACGGTCTTGGTTGTTTAAATTTGACTAGATGTAAATACATGAAAACAAACAAGGAATATTGAAAATGCAGTTGCTGCAAGTATAGGAAATATGCACCAGCATTTGTATAAAGCATTACAAAAATACATTTAGTTCCATGTCCGTGTTGAGACCAAGACTGGTACAACGGAGTTTGGTGATGGTGCGTGCCTCACGCTGACGTAAAAGTAATTGACGGTCCCCGCCTCTTGGGTGGGAATGCGCTTGAATGAGCCCGATGAATTTAAGATCTTTTACTGAATCCATTTGATGATTCTGTTGCCAATGCAGGGCAAGTGGCAGCTTCAGATCTTGGCTCTTCAGGTGTGCAAAATGTTCTTGAATGCGGACTCGCAGTTCTCTTATAGTAGAACCAACATATACTTTGCGGCATACGCATAAAATGGCGTACACCACAAATTTCGATTTACAATTGATAAAATCGGAAATGTGAATTGACAAACCATGGTGGCAACTGAATGTATTTTGGATAAGAGCATATTGGCAAAAATTGCATAGACCACATTTGAAAAAATCAACAGGTTTGGGTGGAAGCCAAGTTAAAGGCTGTGCATGAGTAGGCTTTGGTTGTAAGAACGAAGGGCAGAGTTTGTTGCACAATGTTTTGTTACGAGTAAAGATGAGTTTGGGTGTAGCCGAGACATAAGGCAAAAGGTCTGGGTCAAGTCTCAACAAATGCCAATGTTTGCTTAACAGGCGATAGAGCATGCAATGGTCTTCTGAATATTTCGTTATGAACTGTACATACTATTTCAAATGTTCTTATTCTTATGGCATGATTATATAATATTTTGCTGTATTGGAATGCATATGAATCATACCAACACCACAGTCTTGCCTTGAAAAGGACCCGTTGTTTTGGGTCGAAACACGTGTCGGCAGTCTTGCTTTTGCATCAACTCATAAAATCTGTTTCAACAGTGTTTTTTTGACTGAAGAATCTATTACTTTGGACTCTTTGTTTCACTGTATTTGTTGTCCAGTTACACATTTAATTTGAATAGGACATTTACCATTCGCTTAGGGCTGCGCAATTATTTAGAGATGAAATTTTTCAAGTGTTTGTATATATTAGCAGTTTTTGAGGTGACTGCTGGTCCCTCTTTCGTGCAGCAACCCAATCTTATTTGGTTTGTAAGGGTCGCATTGACTTTAGTTTGTCTTTTCAAATTTAGTTCTAACCCAGCACCTCACCACACCTGCACACCTCAATTTTTGTTTTTCTATATTTGATCTCATCTTTGTCACCAACGTTCTTCCACCTTCTTGCAGACAGCAACAATTGAACCAATTTATAAAAAAGGGCTTATTGACGATCCAGCAAACAATCGCCCAATATCATTGATCGATGTACCTGCAAAGGTGTTTGCTTCCCTTCTTTTGAATGAACTTGAAAAATGCCTAGATGAGAAATAGCTTCTATCCCACTTTCAAGTAGGGTTTAGGAAAGCGATGGGCACTACCTTAATTACCACCAGTCTGGCCCACCTCCTCAAAACATCACATCACACCACCTCAGGAGCAATATACATGGCATCATTGGATTTATTGGCAGCATTTGATAGGGTTATTCGTTCATTGCTGTGGAGTAAAATTATACAATATGGGATACCTGCACATCTGGTGGGATTGGTAGCCTTACTCCATAATCAGAATTCCTATCAGATATGTATTAATAGATCCGTGTTTGTTACAGATTACATTGAGACTGAAATCGGAGTTAAACAAGGCTGCCAACTAGCAGAAATACTTTTCAATCTGTATATCGCTGATATTGATAAAATCTGGGAAAAACTTGTCATCTTTCCAGTTAAATTGGGAGATGCTAGAATGAACTGGTTAGCATTTGCAGATGCCATTATTCTGTTCGACCGGACACCCTAAGGGCTTCAGAACAAGCTGGGCTTGTTCTCTGCATATGCCACCAAACATAATCTCGCAACTAATCCCTCCAAATGTACCATAATTGTATTTGCTAACAAGAAGAAAGTGTGTAAGTTCAATTGGAAGCTGGAGGGGGTGATTGTACAAAGGGCTTTGAAAACAAGATATTTTGGATATAAATTGACTGATATAAACTCACTTGCAATGTGGAGTAGAACCCTTAATTTAAAAATAATTAATATCACTTCTCAAAGTACCAATTATAGATTTCTACATTCTCACAATAGAACCCGTTATCTTGTATGGTTTAGATCTTTGTCTGCTAGATCTATTGAAAATGTTAAATAAAATACAAGGAAGAATCTGAAAAGAGGTTTTGGGCCTACCAAAAGCATTAACCAATACTATGATTTTGCACAAACTACGGTTCAATTCTCTGTCAGCTGAATTTCCATGGTGAATGTTGGTGAATTATGGGAAAATGATAAATCCCCCTAAAAACTCCTTTTACAAAGACTTTGCAAAAATGGTTGGGATAGAATGCCCTGCCTCGTTAAAGAGTCATGTCATCAAAATGAACATGTACTTGAAACTGATTGCTATTGAGCCCCAAGATTTGTATAAACGAGCAAATACAGTAAAAAGTAGATTGGCTTCAGTATGATTGGGCAAAGACTATTGAGCAGAACTCATCTTATAACTCCTACTCAGACGTCACAGGCTTTAGCCACAAACAATATCCTAGGTTGCAATATTTGTCAATCATTCTGTGCTGCAAAGCAAGAAAAGTATACTTGAGATTCAAGCTTAATCTCTTTCATACTAATGAAAAGATGAAGCATTGGATTAAGAGCAGGAATGGTGTACGAATTGAAGGATGCAGATTCTTTGAAACAGGGACGAAACAAGAAACACTGAAACATCTAGTGATATACTGTGAGTTTTTTGAAGGCCTTCGTATAACACACCTAGGGTCATTCTTTAATAAATAGCTCAACTTTTCAAGATAACTTTTATGGGCACAGTGTACGTGTGGCACAAGGCAGGTCCTGATTCTAGCCCTAACCCATTTTATGACTAACTTGCAGGTTCATTTAAATGAAATGGAATTGAAGCAAACAGAGGTGAATAAAGTATGAGGATAAGGGCTTGCAAATGAATGAAAAAATACATCATCTGTACTTTGTTCTGTAATAGCACACCGGAAGTGAATTTATGTTGTAATTTGTCTGTTGTTAATGAAAGTCTACCTGATATGTAAAAAAAAAATATGAAGTAGATATACGGTTATTTTGTTTTATGTAAATATGTAAATATATAGGTTTTTTTGTGTGTGTGTTTTTTGTGTTCATGATTTTAAGAACAAATTGGATTTTAACTGTTTTATATGAAGTATGAAGCAAGATTTGTAAAGGTACTTGTGCCAAATACAAAAAAAAAAAGAATTTGGCCGCACAGGTAGATTCTGAGTGTGCAAATAGACCTGCTTCTATCCATCTAGAGAATGTACACACCACAACAATTAGATACCTGTACACGTTACATACTTGAATCATATTGATGTAGTCAATATGCAAGTGCTAGAAAGGCCCATTATTGCTTGGGATAACTCCTCTAATTACACGTAGCGTATGCCCTGGCGTGAACTGCTGACAATTTATACAGTTCACCATAAAAAATGCAACGTGTCCTGCCAAGTTCGGTATGAACCAGTCTTCAGCAATCGTTTGTCATGTGCGCTGGATAATGTAATTGTTCCAGTGAAATCTTCAATAAGGATATAGGTATCACTGGTTTACCAGTGCTGTCTTGTCGCCACAAGTTCTCAGAGGGGTTTAAAGAACACCCGTGTCACTTCCATAGGTTTCTTTTCCTCCTGTGGTGCCTCCCCTTAGAGCTCCACTAGCTGAGTTCTCACCAAGTTTCTATAGCATTCAGGCTCAGTTTGTGCAACAGTCATTCTCTCATGCACATCAGTTATTTCCACACTCATGATTATTTCATCTTTAGTCGCCACACGCTTGGCTTCAGCGTCTACTGCTTGATTTCCATGTGAGATAAAATCTGCCTCTTTCTTGTTGGTGGCGCATTTCACGACTGCTATGCCCACTGTGAGTTGTAGTGCCTTAATGAGCCTGCCCAATAGGGTTGTGTGCTGCACTGGCATGTCATCCACTTGGAGGTAGCCCCTCCTTTCCCAGCACACTAGGCCTGCGTGAACTGTTGATGTCACATAGGCGGAGTCACTGTACACTGTCACTTCCTGGTCTGCGTGATTCTCAAGTGAGAGTATCAACACCAGTAATTCTGCAGCTGTGCTGAATAATGTGAGTGTAATCATGCACTAATGAGTACTTGAAATTCCCCATTTGCCATGTGCTTCATCACAGCAGCACCTGTATATCTTTGTCCATCATTTTGATTGATCCTCAAAGAACCATCAACGAAGATGATTTATCCTCCAATGCATCCTGCCAATGCATTTTCTTTTACTCTGGGAATCTCATCATAGAATTCTTCAAAGTTCTCGCAACCATCTATTGGCTCTCCTTCAGTGACTGGCTCTGCTGGATTCACTATTTTTCATCAAACTATTTTAATCACTGGATTTGAAATGAACACTTCATAAGCAGAAGCTCTCTGAGATGTCAATGTGCCTTTTGGTTTCTCTAAAATGGCAAATAGTGCGTGCTCGACGAACAATGTAATTGGGCATCCCATCACACTGGTTGTAGCCTTCTCTACGGCGAATGCTGCGGAAGCCAAAATTTGTTCACACGGGATGTGACCCTCATCACTGGATCTAAATTCCAACTGTAGTATGCAAGGGGCTTGAACCCCAACGTGGTTCTCTGTGTGAGTACTGCTGTCATAACACTGCCATTCGGTTGTGAAAACAGGTAGAATTCCCCTCCATAATTGGGAATCCCCAAAACTGGTGCTGTGCAAATGGCCTTTTTTAGTTCAACAAACCCTTCTTCCTTGGTCGCGGTACACACAATTTTTTCTTTCATTGCTTGTCCTTTCTTCAAGGCTTTAACAAGGGTCTGGTATAAGAACTGTAGTAAATGAACCATGCCCTGACATAGTTGCATAATCCGAGAAAACTCTGCATTTGTTTTGTCATGTGTGGTTTGGCTGTCTTTGAGATGGCTCTTTCAAGGGTAACCTGTTTCCCCTCATGTGAAATTAGCTTGCCTATATACAGCACTTCTTGTTGACAATATTTTAACTTCTCCTTGTCAACTTTATATCCTTTCTCAGTCAGTATAGTCAATAGCTGAATAGAATTGTGTCTGTACTTTTCCTCTGTTGTGCTGCAAATTAGGATGGCATCCACATATTGTAAGACAATACTCTCTAATGTGAGATTGCTCAAGTCCTTCTGCAGGACTCTTTTGAAAATCAAAGGAGACTTACAGTACCCTTGAGGCAGCCTTGTGCTTTTCAGACAAACTTGTCTGAACCAGAACAATGTCAAATCTTGTGAGTATGTGTGCAATGGGATTGAGAAGAGTTTGTTTTTAAAGTCAATCACTGTGAAATAACTTGCTTCAATGGGTATATTAGATAGGATCATGGACGGGTTAGGGACTAGAGGGAACTCAGATTCAACTATCTGGTTCAATGGTCGTAAATCTTGTATTAAACGCCAAGACCCCTTTTCCCTTTTTTCACTGGTTAAATAGAGGTATTCCATGACGACTCTGACATCACCAAGATTCCCTGCTCCATCAAGGCAGAGATTGTCTTAAAATTCCCTTCATCTGCCTCCCTAGACATGGGATACTGTCGTGCTTTTGGTAAAATTGCTCTTGGTTTCAATTTAAATTTCCCTTCTGTGACTCCGTTCAATAAGCCTACGTCATAGGGGACTGTAGTCCATACTGAGACAGGCACCTTTGCCATATCATCCTCAAAATATTCAGGACGTTTTTGTGCCGTCATCATTCTCTGAGGCACTTCTCTTTTGATAATTTTTTCCAAATAGATGAGATTAACCTCAACTGTTACCTCACCTTCACTTTTGGTTCTTCAAACAGATCGGCATCAGTGACGTCAGTCAACCTGTGACCTTCCCCAACTGAGATCACTGCACACCATTGTCTGCCTTCATCATCACAACTGTCAAGCAGAGCCATTTCTCTTCGCATTATGGCTGCTTGGATTGTCAATGGAAACACTTGTCCCTTTTCCTCATGCATAGGTATTCTAGGTCTGAATAAAATCTCATCTGGGGTTCTCATGGTTTTGTCTGCAAGGCCTGGTAGCCATGACATTAACATGAACACTCATTAAGTGAATATTTCTGGTTCCAATGGAATAGCTCTCATAGCCGTTTGTCCTATGTATGCTATAATCATTTCGCATACGTTCAAATAATGCATTCCTGGAGTTGAACACACTATGCCCTTCTCTGTGAACGAGATTGTCATGTTTAACTTTGGCATTGGGCCTCGTACCAATAAATTCACCGGGGCTTGCCTTGAATGGAGCAGTGGCACATTCATGTCACATTCTCCTATAGTGACTGGAAGTTGTTTCATAAAAGGAACACAACTTGTTGCTCCTGTGAAGCCCTGAGTATTTATGGCATTGCTGAACAAAGGAAACTTGCCTTCACGTGCATATGAGTGTGTCACACCTGTGTCAACTATGAAAGAATTTTCTTTATCCCCTATACAGACATCTACCCTTGGGTCCTCGTGAGGGTTTTGTGTCACTGATAGGATAGAACACATCAGGTCTCCCAGTGAGCTGGCCTAGTCTATAGTCCTGTCCCATTCTGAGTGAACTGATTTCCCCCGTCACTTGTGGCATTTCTCATTCCTGAATTCAGTACCTGTCCTGTACCTGTTGTTTGTGACAGTTGCATTGGCGACTGTTGAGATTGTCCCTGTGGAAAATGCGTCACATTCTGGGGTTGCAAACTCTGCTGTACTCACGGCGCTTGCTGCTGCACCGTGTTATTCTGCACAGCTCTATTCTCACCCTGCTGTGAGAACGCAGATGGATTCACCATCCCTCCTCTTGTGAGCTGTTTGTTTGGTACCATTCTTTGACTTCTGCATGTGCATGCTAGATGCCCTGTCATTCCACATGTCCAACATGTTGGCAGTGGTCTGATTATTTGCCCATTTTGGATACTCTGGTTTCCATTTTGCATATTTTGAACACCTCCTTCATTGTTCTGAAACCCTCCCTGATTAATCTGCCATCCTCTTCCTTGAAGGCCTCTTCCCCTTAGGTAAAGCCTGTTATTGTTTTTATCAAAGTGTCTCTGGCTATTGGCCTGCTGTATGTTTGATCCATCTGTATTAATTATCATTGCCCCCTCAATGGCATACTTTGATATTCTTTTCTGCACCAATCTAGCCTCTTCACCTTTCCATGCAGCGTCTGTTTTGTGATTCTTATCTTGCAGCAGCCTCATAGAATTTCAGACCATGGCGTTGCCTCTATCCCTACCAATTTCTTGAGCTGCCTCTGTACCTGTACTGGCAGACCTTGGCACAATATATGGTACAACACGAGCATAGATTTCCCCCAGGATTCATGAGTTTCCAGCACCCAAGCATCTTGGACATTCTGAATGTAAAGCAAAGGATCATCTGACTCCTTCATCTTGCGTGACATTAAAGCTCCCATATCAGAAGTGTTCGGGTATAGCACTCGAATCGCTTTCCATACCGCGGTTCTGCAATTGTTAAACAGCGCTCCGTCATGTGCTGTATTAACTGTAGTCACTCCAGGGTAACCTGCTCGTGCTCACAGTCAGCTCTGTCACCAAGTATGGTGATTAAAAGACCCTTAATATCCCCTATAGCTAACATGCTCCCTCCTGTCATTTTTTCTAACTTGTGTTTCCATTTCCCAGCTGAGGCTAATTACTGCCTTGTAAGTTGATTTGAGGTACATTACTAACTCAGGTCCCTTTTCTCTTTCCTTGTTTCTTTGAACTTACCCTCCCTCCCCTTTTCTTCTCTAGTGGGTTGTCTTTCCACTAAAAGCCTTCAGTCACTTGGAAGCACCCCAGTGTGGAGACATCCCTCACCTTCCCAGACAAGTTGCAATAATGTGTCTGTTATGATGTTCATCTATTGTGTATAGTGGATTTCGTTTTTGGATCCCCTGATGAAGTTCATGCAATTTTGTTCAAAAGATATGTGAATGAAACATGTCCGACATATGAGCACCTCACATTGCAAGGTGTGGTTCATCAACCAACTTAGTGGTTTCAGTCACCCCAGTAGCAATTTGAAGGGGTAGACTATTAACAGGGAGTTGATTAATAACACACTTCAAGCAAACCGAGCATATAGGTTGTTTGGAAGTGCTACATACCAAAGCGTTACTATACACCAGGGTTTGTTTTGTAGTGTTACTCTGTCTAGATTTGTATAGGCAGGAGCTTATTGGGTGTGTAGGTGACACCTAGGCAGGTTGGTGTTGTTGTTTATCAGTTTTGTAATATTTTATCTCAAACTGATTTAGAACTGCATTTTGGTTTTGTATTTGTTGTTTTAGTAAGAGTGCACCATGTTTTACACTTTTTTAAGACTTGTTGACGTTATTTTTAGATGATTGCGTATTGTGTGTTTTCTTTAATAAAATTGTAATTTGTTATACTTGCTTTTCAAAACCTGAGACTCGGTTCTTATTTGGTCCACGGACCTAGAGCGGGAGTTGGGGGTTAGTTTGTAGAGGAGAGAGACGTGCTGTTCCCTTTTTGTCTATTATGGTCTAGAAGGCTTTGAAACGAGTTCAGGAACAGACATCTTTAAATAACTCGGTTGGTCTCTCACAGTCATTAGTCACAGCCACAATCAACATTTTGAGCGAGAACCAATCGTCACAAGCTCCAATCCTGTTTTTCAGTAAAAATGTCACTGTTACTTTTGTTAACTACAACACTCAATACATGCCATGCAACCTCATATTATCACACTCATGCAATTTTCATGCTCATTCTTAAAAGTTTTTTACCTTCTTATGTCATAGACAAAAACATGAGACAAACAAGACAGACTCTGGCCGGTTACACAAATCTCATGCCATCTGCTTCCTCAGATGCATTCTGCCCCTAATTGTATTCCGACATGGAATTTAATCCCATTTCTTTCAGATCGTTTTTAATCGATTCTGGTCGTCTACATCATCCTATCAATTCAGGACCTTAAATGAAGTCTTTTTCTAGCGCTCCTTAAAACATAGGAAACTGGGCGTATACTCTCTACCTCGGTCACTCCCGGTATATCTCTCTATGGCTCGGCCACCCTCGAGTCAATATTTTCACGTTATATATACACATTAAACTCCTACTCTGATGTTATTTTTATACCACCTCCCTCCGTTACCTTCCCTTACTTGTTTCAAAGCCTGCAACTTTTTGCCAAAGCATTCAGTCTTTTTCACTCACCGTTTGCATGTTTTTCCTCTCTGGATGCTCGGGATCACTGCCTTCATTAACGCCTTTCTGTGCAGCACGTCCGATTGGCTGCTCATAGACGTGGGAAGGGAGTTTTGGGGGAAAGCAAAGTTTCCTTCAAACCTAAACCTAACCTGCAGGTTTTTTTTTTTTTATTAAACTAGCCACTATCTACGGGGAGCTTCTCATGCTATCAGCCTGTTGGCAAAGGACTTGTGATATTGCCGAGGACCCAAAGTTACTTATGTCGACGGTCAATGGGTGTCTTATCTAATCGAACCATCCTCTGCTACCAAGTGAACTGGATAGACCCAAGCCGGCCCATAAGACTGGGGGTCTCCAAACAGCCCTTTAAGATGAGTAGCAGCACCCTCCAGATAGATGGGGATGAAGATTTGTACTCTTGCATCAAATAATAATGACAACTCAATAGTTTGGAAAGGTAGTCCGTTTAATGACAAGTACAGAAAACAGGGAGTTCAATGAACATCAGCAACTGCTCGATCTTCCTTCTCGCTTAAACTCCAATTAATTTCAGAAAAAAAAACAACATTTATACCAAAAATTCATCATCATAGACGTGTACTCTTAAAAACCTAACATGGAACTTGATTGGTTATAGGAGGGTAACTTTAACATAGGTACTATATCTGTATATGGTAACAGGGAGAGGGGATTGGATATTAATATTGGATGGGGCAACTAAGCCCGTCCTTCAAACTGGCCACTGTAAACATCACAAAAAGTATGACTACCATTGGCTCTACTCTCTATAGGACCCTAGATTACATGGGGTCCACTATGATTGGGTTGGCATTGAGCCCACACATACTTTTCAACTTGCGCTTAGCAGCATGCAGGGAGTAAGTCTGCACCCAGCTTCCCTCCAATTTATGTTACAACCATTCATCGGTTGTAGGTCAAATGGTCGAATCTAAATGGACAACAGGACAAATGGTCGACACCAAAAGGTCGACAGGTCAAATGATCGATTTTTTTTTTTTTTCAAATTTTTTTTTTTTGGGGGGGGTCCCCCAACCCCCTTTTTTGCCAAAAAATACTTGTGTCCCCTAAACGAACACCTAAAAAAATATATATAACTAAAAAAAAATTTGATCATTTGTCCTGTCGACCAAATTGTGTCGACCATTTGTCTGTCGACCATTTGTCTGTCGACCATTTGACTAGACACCCCATTCATCACCTCAGTGGCCGTGTGTCAATTACTGCTTTGTAGTTTGGCCTTGAGTCTGCCTCTTGGTCTGAGAAAATTAAGGAGTGTAGGTGCAGCAAGGCTCCATGCGTAGGTGTGAAAGTCTCATCCCTTTCTGCCTTCCTTGCCACGTGACTAGGACACCGTGAAACAGGCCTCTTCTTCATGCAATTTTGTGGATTTGATTTACTTCTGTCAGTTGTTTACCATCTGCGGCTTATCACGCCATTGCTGAACAGGAGACTCTTGTTATTTTTCTCTTTAACTGTAGGAATTACTAGCCTATTCCAGCTTGACACGACCTTGGCTTCCTTGCATGGTTACCTTCAGCAAGATTTCTCTCCGTCTTTAATTCTTGAATTGTCTGCTGCAGTCCTCTCCACTTGAGAGCTTTAGTAACCTCGATTCGATTCTGTTCATGTGCGTAGTGGATTTTACACTCATCTATAAAGTTCTTTTGAGGTAGATATGTATATTCGGCGCTTGCCGCAATTAATTTTATTACTAGGAATAAGCAAGCTTCACAATGTCTTCGCTTCTTGCGATTTCCTGCGTATGTAATGTCTTCATCATACATATGGCATAGGTTTCTTCATCTTGAAATCACCTGTTTCACCATAGGCCCAAGATGTCACTTATCCATGGCATTTTGTCTCTTTATCTGCATTCTTGGGTCATTATATGTTCTATACGTGTGTCAGTCCGATCTCTCATGACGTCACCAGTCGTTTTCTTTTAGTATCTTCTTGGCTTTTTCGGGTATTGCATTCTGACAACCGTCCTTTTGTCGTGTCTGTAGATATAGATTTCTCAGTGGGTATCTTACTGTCCAGGATTGCTTAGGTATTGGTGCTTCAATAGGAGCTGTTATTCCAATAGGCACTGGGCAGAGCCCAACTGCGCCTCTCTGCTGGTTTATTTGTTCTCCAAACGTCACATATCTTGGCGTCAATGTTCCTGCCACTTCGAAGGGGGTGGCTGGTGTGCGGATGATGTCTGGCACTTCCTCTTCAAAAGGTTCCATCACCACTAACCCCATGGAGAAACTGCATGAGGAACTGGAGGAAACAGTGTTCAATATTGAGTATGAAGAATAAGTAGACTAATCACTCATGGTTGACATCTTGGTTGAGGGGAATGGCAGGGAGATGATGGTAAACTGTGGTGCTGATTATACTCTGCTCCACAATAAATTGTCCAATTAATAATTTTTAGAAAATAAAATCTTGAGAATGTGTGACATCAACCGTGCAATATAAAAGGGCAAACACACAGTGTTTGTAGGGTAGTGTTAGCCTTAACTGGGTCTCAAGGATGAAATGTCAAAATGTAAAGACTATGTATTTCACAAAGGATGCCCGCCTCTTCTGATATGGTCAAATCAACCTAAACTAGTTTTTAAATATTACCCGCATGTTGAGGAAATTAGGGTGTCCTGCGGGAAGGAAGAACATGCACACTGAAATAACAATGGTTTCAGAGAGGGAATAGAGTCCCTCAGAGAATTTACAAATAACAGGGTACCAAGTAGTATGTATGCACTATTCCCTTCAACATGTGGGAGCAGGGGAATTCAGAATTACTAGTCATGTAACAGCAGCATGGAATACAAAGGATAAAAACTGTTGACTGTGTATCACCATTGATAGTGGTCTGCAAGCTTAAAGAACATTGAGATTATGCATAGGCTTTAGGGTCCTGAACAAATGCCTTATGAATGAGCAGAGCCGAATACCCAGACCGGAGACTGTTGTTCATGACTGGGGAATACATTATATTATCCATTCCCAACAATACATTCCCACTTGAGACCTCATAAGATTGTATCACTAAGAACCACTGTTCTAGAGTCCAAACAGCTTAAAGCAGTCATAACCCAGACAGGTGTATTTAAGTATTGATGGATATCATTTGTTTTGGCACCTGAAGCTGCTGTTTTTCAATGGGCCATGCACTGTCTGTTTCAAGCAGAGAAAGGTGTCCAGTTCTCCCAAGATTTATGGTAAGCATTAGGAGGAACATGATAAAGTGCTGACTAGGATACTGTCAGGCTTTACCCTCAGCAAAAACAATTGCAAGCTGAATAGTAAAGAATTGGAGTATGTGGGGCATGCCACTGCAAAAAAGAGGCGTGGAACCTAAGAACGACTTCAGAGATACCATCAGTAAAATTATAGAACCAACCAATAAGAAACAGTTGCTCTAATTTTTAACAATGGCAGTTCAGTGTCCCGGGTTTGTAGCCAACATTATGGAAAGCACAGTGAATATGTGTGAATATCAATGAAAGGAGAAATATTTAAATGCAGTGATACTTTCAAAAAGTAACACAGACAGTAAAACAAGTACTTGCATCAAACATCCTCACTGAGAAATAGTGCATTTGAGAGGAGAATGATCATAGCCATAGCCAGAAAGACATGCTTGCCATAAAGGGGGGGAGGGGGGTTGATGAAAAAGGTAGATTATTCATATGGGGCATACAGTTTGAAGCCAGGAAATACTAACAACAAACAGCCTGGACAATGTATTGACACACCTCAGGAAATTGATCACCTAGATGAAGGAACACACCTTTGATGTAGTGTATGGCTCAATAATCGAGAACACACCTGCAGACTTTTTCTAATGCCTCACAATAAGTAAGGAAATTAAGTGACTATGGAGGAAGAACAAGTACTGGATGTGGAGAAAGGCGCAGTTTCCAAATATATGACTAGGAGGAACCCCTGTGAGAGGCAAAAGGACTAAGCAGGTTACAAGAGCGACTAGATTTAAGGTGTTAGGATGTGAAGTACATTTGACAAGACAAGGATTATTTATGTGTCCAACTAAGTCTGATAAAGAGTGATGTCAGATTAGTCCCCCCTGCAGGGGTTGGCAGTGGAATAATAGCTTTGGGCTATGAAGAAAACATGACATATCATTAGCTAACTCAAGGTGTGCTCACGTTGGGCTCTCCGCTGGAGCTGCAGTACATTAGGTTGACATTAGTTCATGTCTTAAGTGCCATTACAAATTAAAAGCCAGAATCTCCTATGGTTTATATCATACTCCAAAGTTTTAATTGGAAGGCAAAAAGTGCATCTATATAATCAGTGCCACCAAACATGATTGCTGATGCATTTCAGACTCTGCCAGTCTTCAGGGCTTAAGGCACGACACACAGTTATATCAATTCATTATATTTTGCTCAGCACATCAAAATATGTTTATATAGCAAATGCAGATATTTTCACCAACATTTCGCGGAAAGCATAATCGAAATCAAAATTCAAAAAATCAAAACCAAAAACAAAAACATTATCAAGAGTGAATATTTAGCACCAGTATCACAAATTCAATTTTCACATACCGTTTTCAGATAGAGTTGAGTGACATGAAATCAATGAAAAAACTAGATAACAATCCATCAGAAAACACTTTGTATAAGCCTGTTTACAAAACTCTATTGATGTGCAATACATTTCCCATTAAGTCTGAAAAATGTTTTTACCTGATTGTGCGGTAGTTTGCCCAATACTCTAATATATGTTTAAGCGACATGACTATGAAAGATAACAACATGCATGCTAAGTATATCAATTGTAGAAAACTCGTGAGTGCAGTATTACAATCCCCATGTAACTGGGGACAGGAGTTCAGCCTACCTCGTAGTGTAGTTGTATTGTATTTGGAGTATTTGGAGTATTGTACTGTATCAAATAAAAAAAATAAAACCCAGTCGGTTAATCTGTTCTATCAATCCTAGATCTGATATGATTTTATAATAAGCATACCCTGGGCCTAGATAATGGGAAAATGAAGAGAAACAAGAATATTTAAAAAATACACTCACACGTATTTACAAATGTTTGCCTTCCTGCCAAGGTGAGGATGTTTTTACAGTTTCCCTTCACCCTAATCTCTCCTCCGCCTAAAACAGAGCACAGTTATCCTGTGATTGTGCTTGAACTGGATTAGGAGCATTAACAGCAAACAGTGGTTTGCAACGTGCAGGCACAGATTATGTGATTGGCAGAATATATGAGATATATGATATTCCCTCATAATGCTAGAGACACAGAACAGACATGGCTAGCTCCTGCCTCTCTCCCTCACAAAGACTGAACAGAACATCCAATTACCTCTCAGCTCATTTTCCTCAAGCCCTTCCAGGAACGTTGCATCTTGCTGCCTTGCTGGAACCCGTGCACCTCCCAGGACCATGCTCTCCTCTTCAGGTCGTGGTTGGGTGGAACAGGCACTTGCTGCCTCGGTTACCTGAACATCAAGGGCACTTCAGATGTTTGCAAGTAGCTCTTTATTTGTATGCATATAAGGAAGTGCTTGTTGATGCTCTCTCGAGTGTGCTTCCTGTTTTACTTAAGACAAAACGTGATGTCACAGTGAATTACAACTGCAGAGCACCACAATCCTGCAGCCATCTTTCCCAAACATACCGTCTTCTAGCCCAGCTATGACCAGTTTTGTAGGCAGTGTAATAGTAATGGGCTGTGGCTTGTCAGGTTGGCACTTTTGACAATGACAAATAACAGGAGCCAGGTCGGTAAGACTTCTTACAGTTTCCAATGGCTCAGATGGGGGCTCCAGCTCAAAGTAATGATGCATATCTTCCAATTCTATAGATATGCCATTATTTGACTATTTTGATTATCCCCATTTTACCTTTTGTGGAGTTTAAGCATAACTTAGGTGTTTTAGGCATAGGTAGCGTCAATTCAATTGCGGAAGTGTTTTTGTGCAATTACTTTTCGAAGGGAACTCCTCTGCAGGCCTTTGCTTGTCTTTTTTTTCCTAACAATGCCGGCCCCCAGCCAATTCGCCATATGACAGGATTCAATGGGGGCTGTGAGGCTCACAGCAGTACCCTCTGCAGGGGTCTCAGTGGTAGGCATTTGTTGGTTAGCGCTAGAGAGCACCAGCCTACACGCAGGTTGCTTTAATGAATTTGTGTTAAATTTATAAAAATGTGTTCTGTGACTCTTTGGATTGAAGGTTATTGCTCTTTGAAGAATGAAATGCTGAGCCTTTCCTGCCAGATTTCAAATTTCACGTACGGTTTATAGAAATAAGATCTCAGCAGCAGGCACTACGTGGCCCACACAGTTCACCTGCTAGAGCGTAAATAGTGTACATATATACAGCCTGTTGGTTGCACAAAGGTGTGCAGCAAAACGGCCTTAACTTGGTAGAGCCCCTCTCTGTAAAAGTATAGTGCATAGCAAAAGTAAAGAAACAGGCTGCGCTAACACTTTTTTGGTTATAAATTATAAATCACCCACATCAAGGGTTTGGACAATTCTGTGTATTTTTTAGAGCACCTCATATGGAGATAAAGGGTTGTCTACATTATTTCATGATGGGCATTGTTTTATTTAATTAGTGTTTCGAAATTCTCACAGAACAGGCAGTGACTAGGCACTGTTATTGATCTTGAATTGAGGTGGACTGAAAGCAGCACTCTCTCCCTCCTCTCTCTCCACCACCCACAGTACCCATAATGTCTCCTTCAGAGTCCACCCTGCCTAGCAAAAGGGGAGACAAATGTGAATCTACTCTGCTCTCAGCACACTGGGAGCGGAACACTATTTCGCTACGTGGGCTTCACCTTTTACTCGATGGAGCATGTAACTTGTTTTTTGTTATTAGCAGTGCCTATTCTAATATGTAAATGTATAAGTACAGCAGTGATCTGTTTAGAATGACTATGCCTGTCCTTTACTGAATACCTGTTAAAACAAGCATTGGCAAAGCCAACAGTTTTGGCTTGTTATGCACTGCATTTTTATGCCTAGGTACTCAAACCATTTTGCACCTGAAACCATCAATAGCCAGTTGATACTATTCCTCTCACTATTCGGCTCCAGGCAAATATGTAGGCCAACTATTTGGAATTCGGCCTACTATTCAGCACATCCCTATGGATTACTGAGAAGGTGTGCAGGCAATGCAAGTCCGATGACAATAAGAACAGTTCCAAGCCTTCCATGAGAAGAATTGTATTAGACATAGTGGGACCAATACAGAGTGGGGGATTGAGCTCATGTTGCATTTGATTGATGGATCTGCTCACCAGGTGAGTAAACGTATACTTATGCATCAAAGGCATCATTATGCCCGCAAAAGAGATCTGCATGATAGACATTTTCCTACTACAGAAAATAGGGTCAAATTCAAGTCAGAATAGGTATTCAGGTGCTTTATAAATAATTGTTTAGAGCACCACACCAGTTCTGTGCATCACCCCTAACCAATGGTGCAGTAGAACGGTCATACTGAGTGATTAAGGATAGCATTGTATTGTTTTGTTTATTTATAAAGCGCTTATACACAAAACAAGGCCTGCAAAGCGCTCCAAGATGGGAGAGGAACATGGGATACAATTATGCATAAGGCCTTGGAAATTTCAGACTGATATATAGTAATAAAATGCATACTAGGCCTGAAAACATTTCTGCTAATTCAATTATGTTAACATTTAGTTGGGGCATGGCAGGTGGGAGAAACATAACAGACATGACAAACTGACAATAATGCAAGTGCCCGACCAGCAGTTAGGATAGGAGAAAATGCACCTATTCCATGAGGGCCGGGTAAGTGCAGAGGATTGACTCCTAGTGAAGTGTGTAGTGCTGCAAGTAGTGCGAGGGCCTGGAGGCAAGTGCAGGGACTGGTGTGGGTACATGGTACCAGTAAGGTTCTGAGGTGAGGCAGGCAACCAGTCAGCAAGCTGAGCAGAAGGAGGAGGAAGTGGTAGAAAGCAGAGATTAGCAGGGGAGCGGTAGAGAGAAGGCAGAGGAGAAGAGTAGTAGTGTTCAGCCTTGACAGGGGGAAGGACTCAGCGGTCAGTCAAGGATGCAATGATAGAATGCACACTCCACAATGCATATGTCACCCTTTGAAATATTAATATAAACAAACCCAATGCCAAGCTGTGCCTGCCATGGCTTAGCAGAGTAACCAAGGCCAAATGTGATCATAATAGTCTTAGAGGAAAGAATAATTGCTAGGCAAGTTAGTATCAAGGTGAAATGTTACCAAACAAATTCAGTTAAAAATATCAGCCACTTTAAAGGGGACAGAGTGAGGAATAAGCTACCCCCGCATAAATTGACCCTTCAAACACATGTCACAGAGCAACCAATGTGATTGGAGATCAATGTGGGGTAATCAATTTATAGCAATACAAAGCAAATATCATGCAGCTCGCAGGTTTTTGAGTGTCAGGACTGCTACATGGCATTCTTTCAGAATTAACTATGACATATAGGATTCTGTATATTGTTTAAACAATTTTGACAAAACAGATTAAAACTGTATGGTCTGCTACTCCACAGAAATACCTTGATCATGTAGCATACTGTACATAAGTTCGATATTTGGACATATTATTGTATTTTGTCGCATGAAACAACCATTTATAGGAACATATTGCCAGTATTTTGTCATCAAAATGTCTCTGATACACAGCTGAGACAGTCTGGTAAAAAACAGTTGATCATTTTGGTGACAAGGCATCTGAAGCTGAAGGAAAGCTCATTTTTGGTCAGGTGTGTGCCATTGCCAGAACACTCACCTATGAAGAAAACAGCTGAAAGAGTTGGAGGTTCAAAACTCAATACCAGGGATTTCATAGTAATAATTGCCCTCCCCCTCATTGTTATTTAAGTAATCCTTTTCCAATATAAAGAGTTGTAAAGAGTTGATATCTTTTTCATTGCCCCTCAATGTTCTCAGTGGGAGATGATTACCTCAAGAAACCTACCAAAAACAGAGCATGTCATTATCACAGCATCATAACATTGTTTTTTCTAGTTCATCTATTATTTAATGGGATATGATATAACATCTCTATGATAGTAGAGCTCAATATATTATTGTTTTGCTCTAAACACTATACACTAGATACTTAAATCCCGAGGTGTATATACAGGCCGAGTATCAGTACTCTAGGTTAAGATGTAAATAGTAAACTATAAATTGGGCACTGTTACCCTAGCGTGAAAGCAGAACTGACCTACTGCGCTTACCTCGTGTAGGTGGAGTCAGGTTGCAGAAGGCAACCTCTGTTATTCGCTTAGAGTGAGGCAGAGCTCTTACACTCGTGCCATGCTCAGGCAGAGAAGCAAGTAGGCTTATTAACGTGCTGAGTCACGTGTTCATGGAGGAAGCTGGTGAGAGGAAAATAAAATCTCTGTATAAGACTTGCATCATGTTATTATCACTTTGGGACAAAATTCCAATAGACAGGTTCTAAAATCAAAGTAGCATAGACACGATATCCAGTATCATGAACATTCTTACCTATTCATTGATGCCGCTTGTGGTTGCTAAGCAACCCTCGTATGCGCATAATCATGTGTTCATTGGACATTATAGAAAGGGAGTAAAAACTCCCTGTAATTCTTGCATAGTCTGTGGACAGTTAAAACCATGAACTGTGTGCCTCAGCAGCACATTAACAGGCATATTAAGAAGCAGATACAAAATGTATCGCCTGGTACATTGTCTAGGAGCACAGTATGTTGGGTCCTGTGTATCATCTGCCTGGGGTGTTGATCCAGTAACGATGGAAACCCCTTGTCCTTTATTAGTTTTAGTACAATAAGGGCGCTCAGGGCAGCCATCTTAGAATGGTAAAGTGAAAGCTCATCAGTAATAGAGTTGCTCTCCAAAAGGAGCAAGAGAACTCTAGAGAATGTGCCCCCTAGCAGGGAGAAGACACAAACAAGGGGGATGGTGACTCTTGAACTTGGAAAAAGCCAGAACAGTTTCTTTTAACATTAGAGCAGTATACACAGCCAAGCCATAAATACTAAATAAGGTGGCAAAATTCACCAGCACATAACGGTCAAACAATATCAACTGAATAGCCGTGCCTGTCTCAGTACGTGGCCTCTAGAGGATATGTTGTGGACCCTGAGGTGAAGAAAACAGGGGTGTTGTTCAACATAATTCCCCAAGCCTCTCACAGAAGTATTACAATACTCAGAAGTTGTCCTGCTTTTGAGTGGACTTAAGTTGAGCGGGCAATGAATATCAAAAAGAATGTCTGACAATGTGGCCCAAATAGCAACCTACGTTGTTGACACTGACGTGTAGCTCTGATACCCACACACTACAATTTTTTAAACCTATCATGCCCTAGGGAAAACTTGCCGAAGTGTAAAAAAGTATTCAAGAAATGCAAAAATCACAAAATGGCTAGAAGCAGCACGGATAGTACCTCAAAAGTCTAAAGCCCAATTATTTAAGGTTCTGCCAGTCAATGAATTCATTCAGTCCCTTAGTATTGCATTTAGTCAAAAAGATAAGCTCTTGTTGACGTTTGTAGAGGTTATCTGCTCTAGCATGTAGGTTTTGTCCCTTGGTAACTTGGAGAACCATCCACTCAAATTCCTCCCAGCCATGTTTTTTGACCAAAAATATTCACCATGGGTACTTGTTCGATGTTGTTTTTTAAGCAACTCCTATGTTCAATTATCCTGGTTTTGATTTTTCTATTCATTTTTCCTATGTAATTTAGGCCGCACAGGCACTTATTTAGATAAATAACATCATCTGTGTGCTCTTTGAGAAGCAGTTTTGTTTCCATGCACTATTTGTGCCTATCTCTACACTCTTGGATTCTTTGGTCAGTTTACAAACAGCACAATTCCCACATGGTTAGTGTCCCACTATGGAGTACAGACCCCACATAGACGTGATGGTAGGTGTGTTTGGAGTGTTGATCTGGAGTTTACTCTTACTAACTCAATTGCCTATAGAAGTACTCTTCTTGTAGGTGAGAATGGGTCCCTCTAGATGTTGATCCGGTCGTGCAAACACCTTCCATTGTTTGTTGATTATGTTTCTTATAATCAAGCTTTCTTATAGTCAAGCTATGGTTGTAGAAGGTAGTCACACACACCAAACGATTCTTGGTGGTCTTAGATGGGTTGGTCTCCAATAGGGCTTCTCAGTTATTGTTTGATGCTCTCTTCACAGCTTTTCCGACCCATTTTTTAGGATAACCGTGCTAGGGAAGTTTTGAGACAAGTTGGCGGCCTCTTCCTCGAATGCCTCTTTTTTACTACTATTTTTTTTTGAGTCAAAGGAATTTCCCAAAAGTTAAATTATAACTCAAATGTTTAATGTGGTGACTTGTGTAGTCCAAAAGAGAATTAAGATCTGTACATTTCTGGTAAGGGGTCATTAGTAAGAGGCCATCTTCATGAAAAATTGTTATATCATGAAAATTAGAAAAGTCATTACTAATCATCTTTGTATATTTCAGATGGTGATTCTGGGTGTTTATCCACTCACATCAATGTTCCGCAATGTCCATCAAACCTTGACAGATTACCTAAATATCATCAATGTAACAACTCTATAATTTAATCTGATGTTTGAAAGGGTTAGAGGCTGAGTGTATCTTGCTTTTTTCAAACATCTCCACGGATTTGCCAAACTACAAGCCATGGTTGCCCTCAGGGCTGTCCCCTCGATCAGTTGGAAAAAACAAACAACAAATCCAAAATGGTTTTTCATTAGTTTGAATTCCACACACCACATGACAAAAGAATGTGGCACCGGATCATCATCAGTTCTACTAAGCATTACCTCTTCTATCACTTCAAGGGTGACTTGTTGGGGGATGTTGGAATACAACACAACTATATCTAGCTCTATCAGTACATTCTGTGCTGGGTTGAATCCAAATTTTAGATAGTGGTCTTCAAACTCGGACAATGGCTCCAAGGCCAAGTTTATGCCAGCCACTATTGGACGTCTGGGTGGATTAAGTAAAGTTTTGTGGATTTTTGTAAGACATTAGAAGGTGGGAACTGTGGACTTGGTTGGAGCTTCGGTTAGAATTGTGTTACAATCCAAATTGTTTAATTGGCGGTAGCATTCTTTTTGATGACGATGGCATAATTGGTCACCAGTGATTTAAAAGCTGCCCTTTCTTCATGACTCAGATTTTGGAACATGTGTACTCCCATTTGACCAACTGTACAGGTTTGCTCGAACACTCCACTTTCTACCCTCCGGCCAATTCACAGTGCAAGGTTATGGACGATATTGAAAGATTAGAGTCCTCAGAGCAGCACGTGTTCCAAAATCTGAGTCATGAAGAAAGGGCCACCATTAAATCACTGACCACCTATGATGTCATTCTCATCAAAAAAGCGGACAAAGGGGTGGCATAGTAGTCCTTAATAAAGATGACTATATTAAAGAATACTCCCGCCAACTAAACAATTTGGATTGTTACAAAATTCTATCTGAAGATACTACCAAGGCATTGCTGTAATGAATCGATTTAAAATAACCAATCTATCAATTTTGTTTCTGCAGGGGCTCAGTTACACAGCTGTGCAGCTTTAAAACAACCTTTATCCCCACCCTCTTTTCAGTCTCTGTAAGCAGGTCAGGTAAGGAACTCTTGGTGGCAACAGTAAAGACAGATACAAGTGATCACAGTTCAAGGGTGTTTATTAAACTGAATGCAGGTTTCAAAATCACGTAATCTAAACCTAAATCTAAGATGGGAGCAAGCGTCGATCATCAAATAAAAATAAGGCAGTGCTGGTGGTGCTGCATCAAATAAAAAGGGCCTATAGTAAGAAACCTATTGCCAAACATTAAAACTAATACAAAAAGGGTGTCGGATGGTTTTCAAGAAAAAGAAAGAAGTGTTCACAAATAATATCTCAGGATGCGTTAGCATGGATCTCTCTTCCCCACGTTTTCAGCACGGCGTAAAGTCGGATCTTGGAAAACAGCACACACTCGAGCTTTCCCACAGAAGTCGACAGTTCCACTTGCAGCTATCAAGACCGCCGATGCCCAAGTCTTGTTTCTCCTGAAAGTCTCTTGCCTTGGAGGGCCTGACGTATTCAATAACAACACAAAAGTTCCTTCTACAGAATGAAAGTTTGTTTCCTGGTTTACTTAGGGTGAGAATTCTTAACCCCTGGATGCCCCTCTTCAGGACGCTGACCCCTCTTTACTTTCAGCCTCGCTTACAATTCTCAGTGTCTTTTCAAACAGTTCTAGTGGACATCCCTTGGCTGGGTTCACTCTTCTCAACACAGTTTATCTTGGGACTTTAGACTTTGCCCCCTTTTCATTAGCATCCCTCTTCCAGGTTCACATTCGTCAACTTCACCTTTACATTCACTTTCAGTGTTTACGAAATTCACTTCCCTTGCTTTCTTTATAGTTCATAGATCAAAGACTTTCGACTATATGGGGATTTTGTTTAACCTCATGTATGAACATTTTGACATATTTTGGCGGCACTCCTACGGCCTTCTGGTTTCTTTAGTTTTACTATGTTGGGGATCGCCCAGAGTTTCTCAGAGCAGCACCCATGTGGTGCTGGTCCCCTTCTGCAGCTGGTCTCCCCTTCACAATGTTACAGTTCTTTTATCTTTTCTGACTTTGCCACTTTTTGACTTTCATTCACCCTAGCCCGGTTCTTGTCGGCTCTCCCCTCAACTCTCTGGGCTGTGATGAACCGCTTGGCTTTCCTCTTTACTGGAGTCAAGGCCATTACCAAAGAATCAGGAGTCTTCCTCACTCTGGCTTATCAGCGGAAACACACTCTGTTTACCATTGACATCTGTTGCAGCACAGTTGGACTATTGTCCTCGGTCTTATATTTCCATCAGCGGAGGGTTTGCAGGGTTTGTCAAAAAGTGCAAGGCTGTATCTCTCCTTGTCAGCCTCTTGATATTTTCCACCTTTCTCCTCCTCTTGAACTGCCAGTCTGAATAACTGCTTCATTGTGCGGTCTGCCTTTCTCATACTGTGCTCTCTTGCTCCATTTGTTATCCTTGTGGGGAAGGGCAAGGGCCATCAGGTGTGTGTGTGATTCTGATAAATTGCCTGACTCTGTCTGAACCGTGCATTGGGACATCTCAGGTAAACGGCTCTGGTGATAGTCCTTTCTCTAGTGTGTTGTGCAAAAGTGTTTGTAGCAGAAAAGGGTGGGCAGTGGTTTTGAATGTCCTACATGGTAGGATGGGGAAAAGGTGTTGAAATAGGTGGGATACCATGTCTCACCCATCGGTGTCCCACTGCCACTCCCCGAGGACCCCACATCCAGGTGATCCTGCCTCACTGGTCAAACTCCAGGAACTGGATCCAATAGAGATGGCCGCGTCCTGGCCAGCTGGATGACAGATCCCCGTGGACTAGCTAGGAAGACACCATCAGGTTTCTCGCAGTCAGCAGCTAGGGGCTGAAGCTGCTTGCTGTGCCTGTAGCTTCCTTCATGTGCCCGGAGAGTTCTATTCCCAACTTGACCTGGAAAGAATATCTGTGGTCATCCTGATTCCCTTCAGTCCTTTCTCTGTGCCATAGAGACTTTCTTCATATGCCAGTCAGTTCTTTTCCCAATATGACTTAAGAGAATGTCAATGTTCTCGCAATACAATCAGATTTTGGTTCCCCACCATTTGTCAGAATTTGAGAGGTTAGGTGTTGAGTGCCTGATCTTTGTTATGAGGAGAAATTCTAGTACCACTCCCAAGGATTGGGCAAGGATTTCTTAGTGGTGCACTGATGCACACTAGGAGATGTATTCTTGAAATAGATAGAAGATCATTCTGGTGAGTAAGAGTACAGGGATGCTTCGTGTGATAGAAAGGGGTTCCTAAATTAACACTCACTGCCTTAAGGGCTTTTCAGGTACAGGGGTCCCTGCATCTCTCTAACCCTGATATTGGGACAGGCTGGTTATGGGTGAGGGCCTGTTAGGCCCCAGCCACCTGTTTGGATGGGTGCCTAACCTCCCCTGACACAGAGTAGCCTACCTCCAGATCCAAAACCATCTGGAGACGGGCCAACTACTAGGATCACGCCAATCTGGATTCAGACCACAACAAGGTACTGAAACAGCCTTAATTGACCTCATGACACAAATCGACGAGTTGAAGGATGAAGGTAAAACAGCTATGCTCCTCCTCCTCAACTTATCGGCGGCCTTTGACCTGGTGGACCATGCAGTGTTATGCAAGCATCTATCGTCTGCCGCCCATTTCTCAAGTGAAGCTATAGCCTGGGTACAATCCTTCCTAGCCAACTGTACGATGAGAGTGTTCTCCCCCTTAGCTTCAGCTGACCCAATAGAAATCACCTGTGGCGTCCCACAAGGTTCATGTGTCTCCCCAACAATGTACAATATCTTCACTAAGCCACTCTTCGACAAACTTGACAGATTGGGGGTAACCTAAACTAATTACGCGGACGCCACACAGAACTTCATACCACTATCTGGCAACTTTGTTGAAGACACAGCTCTAGTAAATAAGATTTACCTCCTCATTCAGGCATGGATGGCCTCTCACGGCCTCTGCCTGAATGATGACAAAACTGAGATACTGATCCCGGGCTCCGACTCCAACCTTAAAAAACTTAGCCCCAGTTACACTGCCTTTAATATAGATGGGAATGTAATCAAGGTGGTAACCGAGGTAAAAACACTGTGTTTCTACCTTGATTCCACACTATCGCTTAAAAAACAAGTCAACTCTTTGCCTTCCTCCACAGCCTACACCTGTAAATTTCTCAGGACCTGTAGACCCAACCTCTCTAAAACCAACTATATCACACTAGCCAATGCTATTGCCCTATATGCATGTGCCAACAAAACCATCATAAACAAAATGCAAATATTGCAGAACAATGCTCTTAGAGCAGCCTTGGACATACCCCGTAGAGAGCATATATCTGATATCAGGAAAGACCACCACTGGTTAAAAATTAGTGACAGAATTCTCATCAAGACGGTATCTCTCACTTATAAAGGACTGAACAATACGGCACCCCCATATATTTATGCTAGATTGACCCAAAAATTCTCCAGTCACCACACCAGAGCTTCTAACCATCTCTTACTAGAAACACTAGATTTAGACTAACAAAAGAGGGTGGAGTTAGCTTCCCTGTCAGAGCTGCTCGTGCCTGGAATGCACTTCCCACTACATTGAGAGCTGATCAGCCCTACTCTAGATTCAGATGTAACGTGAAAAGCTGGTTCTGGACCAATGACACCCATTAAACGGTTACCCTGCATTTGATTCTGGATTTCTGCATGTAACTATCATGATTTTTCTGAAACTTTTACTATAGACCATCTCTCTTCTTTCTTTGTGATGTGATGCACCCATATCACGTATATATGTACTGCAAATACTGTAATAATCATGTACTGTAACTAATGTATGTAACCAAGCTTAAATATTCTTTGTGCCACTGCGCCCGGCTACCCCAGGGTTTGGAGCTCATTATCATATAATAAACTAAACTAAACTAAACTAACCAGTCAATCCCCTGACTCTGCCACATTTCTCTGCCTCTGTATATTTGGATATCAATAATACTGAACCTTTGACATTAAAGTGCAGTTTGATTGTTCACTGCACATGCCCCTACAAATGCTGTGACTCTTACTGGAAATAGCATGGAGGAGGAATTGCATACTGAACTACTGGACAACATTATCAAGTGGTATGAAGTGCAACAACCATAATATCCTGCCAAGAAACTCAATGATTGTTCAAAGGTGTGGCACACGGAGGAAGTAGAAGACATGCTTTGAATATTAAGAAATCGACAAAAGAGACATGGACATTAAATCTGAACCTGCCCCCACATTCCTGAATGCATAAAAAATGTTCAATTAAATGCACGGTCACAAATGGCAAATGTGCCAACTCAGGAGCACTGCATATATCTTAAAAGAGACTGTATAAAAGGGACTGCAAACTGGGTGTCCATAGGTTGCAGGAAGAATAACAAGGCATCTCAGGCCTTCCAGTCCACCTCCCTCAATGTTTATTGCTATGCGTTCTCAGACTGTCCTAGCCCCCATATCTTAGCGCATCATCCCTATGGTAAGCCAAACTGCTGCCCATACACCCTTACCATGCAGTATATATATGGGTTTCCACAGGTACTTCTTCCAAGTTGCTAAATTCCTCTTCTTGGTTAATGATTCTGTAACATTATCAGATTAAGATATGAAGTAGGGAAGGAACCACCAGAGACACCTTCATGTCCAGCTCCAAGGCACCAACTGACTCTCAACATTCCCAAAAAGCATCCTCACAGCTAGATCTGGGTGAACGTTTCAGTAGCTCCCCAAATCACCTGCATTTTGAGGGAGTCAACCAGGGTGAATTAAACAGAGTTTGACCTCATGGCCTATAAAAGGGCACATGTGGGTGGAGTACATTTTCAGTGTTTGGGTGCTTTTAGAGAGGCAGGCAATCTTTGCTAACGGCAGCCTTAGACAATGCAGAGGTTTTTATAAATATGAGTACATTTAGCATAGTTGAGTAGGGAGAAAGGAATATAAGGTAAGAACTTTCTGGATACCCAGAGAATTAGATTTAGGGTATTTTGTCTTTATGTTGTGTGACACAATAAGTGATTTGATTTGAGCACAAGTGACATCTGGTGAATTTGCGGTTGAGGAAATTCTTGAGAGTGAAAGTATATTGGGTTACTGTGAGAGTCAAATGAACATGACCTTTGGTTTTCTGTAATTCTGGAGTAATCTGGACAAAATGCCAGTAATTGCTGGAGGCAGGAGGTGATACCAGGCCTTCTGTGTCTTGAAGTAACTGTGGATGGCTGCCTCCAAAGTCGTGTCCGGGTCCGAGTTCTCTGAATGGGGATTTACCGGGTCATTCCAACCTTGGAGGACGCGGTAAGTCCCCATTCACTAAACCCTCCCCCATTCCAATTAGAGCCCCCATAGGGCTCGATGGGAATGGGGAGGGAGCTAATAACGAGCCCGCAAATAGCGGGGCCGTTATTAGCTCCCTGGTCCCTTAGTGACTCCCACTAAGGACGGCTGGTTTTACCAGCCGGCATTAGTGGAACCCGCGAAGGGACCTCTGAATGCGGCGTTAAGGGGTTAATGTCACCGGCATCCTTACCAGCGCTGTTAACCCCTTACTGCCGTACTTGTACTGACTCCCTGTAACAAACAAGCGTGTCATGACTAAAAGAAGAAACAAAAGGGTGTCCAGCTTATGCTTTACAATTGGGAGAATAGAGAATCCTTCAGCACAGTTTGTGTGAGACTCACATTCACATGATGTTGTGTGGGAGAAAATAGCAGGGATGATATTCAGGAAAGAGAAATATCAATTTAGTGCCCGACACTTGAAGTCAGAGAACTACATACATGACAGTGTAAGACACTTTGGTGAAGGAGCAGGAGGAGCTGAGAATCCTTGAAGGCAGCCTTTGTGAGACTCTCATGTGTGGTTTTGTGGAAGAAAGTTGAAGTGTTTCAGAGAGGCAGGAGATACGATTCAGTGCCTATTTCATGAAAAGAGTGGATGTTAGATTTGACATCCAGTGACACTTTGGAGGAGGATCCAGATGAGCAGAGACTACCTGAGAGCAGTTTTTCCAGGGCTCACTCGTATGCAATTTATGTGGAAGAAAGTAGCAGAGATTCAAGGAGGTGGGAAAAACCTTCAGTGTGCCTCTCTTCAAGTAGGTGAATGTTAGATTTGCTATGGGTTGACACTTGGAACAAGGAGAATAGAATCCCTAAGGGAAGTATGCGTGAGACTTATGTTCAAGTGTACAAAATAGTAGAAATTCAGGTTGGCAAGAGATGCCATTGAGAATGTATGCCTGGAAGTGAGGAAACAACACATGTGCCAGCTCGTGATTCTTGGGAGGAAGAGCAGGGAATCTCTGAGGACATCTTATAGGAGACTAATGATTGCTTGTTATTTGTGGGTGAAATCTTTGAAGGAAACACACACATGCATTGGAATCCAGAGCAATGGAATCCAGGAGCAGAGAATCCTCGAGGACAGCTTGTGAAAGACTTGCATTTGTGTGAAAGTTGTGTAAGAAAATAGCATGAATGCAAGTTGTCAAAGAATTACATCGAGTTTCCATCTCTTGAAATCAATTAATGACAAATGTACCATGTAGTGACACTTTGGAGGATGAGCATAGAATCTCTATGCGCAGCTTGTTTGAGACTCATACTCATATGATTATGTGGCAGAAAATACCAGAGAGTCATTGAGGCAGGAGACACCATTTAGTATCCATCTCTTGAAGTGAGCAAAAAGCAAAAGTCGCTTTGGGTAACACTTGGCATGAGGAACAGGATGAGAAGATACTCCCTGTGGCCACTTGGGCAAGACGCATGTTTGTTTGATTTTTGTGGGAGTATCAGAGATTCAGGAAGAAAGGTGATACTATTAAGTCTTGTTATCCTGAAGTGATCAAAGAACACACATCCATAGTGTGGTACTTGGGAGTTGGGGCAGTGAATCCATGAGGGCATCTTGTGTGAGGCCACACTTGGATGATTTGTGTAGGACACAATAACAGATTCAGTGTAGCAGGAGGTACTACTGAGCTTATGCTCTTGATTTGAGTGTCCAACACACATCCCAATGGCCCTTTACAGCAGATTGTGAGGGACCTATGCTAATATGATTTGTGGGGAGAACGTTTCAGACTTTCGTGGATGTGGTGATTCCATTTAGTATTTGTCAATTAAAGTGTGTGAAAAACACAAGTGCCATTAGGAGACTCCTGGGAGGAGGGTTTGAGAATCCCTGATGGTGGCTTGTGTGAGACTGACACTGCATGAATTATGTTTCTGAAAATAGCAGAGAATTAGCATGACATCAAATACCATTGCCTTTCTGTGTCTTGAATTGGTCAAATGACACACATGTAACATGGTGAAATTTGGTTGGAGGAGTGGGGAGACACTGTATGAGACTCACATGTGTGTGACATTTGTGGGAGAAAGTAGAAGAGATACAGTGAGGTGGGTGACACCATAGAGTCAGTATACTCAAGTGAAAAACACACCATGTGCCAAAGTACTGAGGCACAAACGGAAAAGGGAAGTGGTTAGAACTTAAGGACAAAATCAACAGTTGATATTTCAACTGAAACACTGCAAGAAAACATTCAAAGAAAACATCTGCAAGTTGGAAACAATGTGACCTTGATGGACAAAGCCATTTTCAGGAAGGAGCAAAGGCATCTGTGAATCCTTTGATTAGTCATTGTTATGTCAGAGAATTCAGCATACAAAGTAGATAAATAATACTTCTGCTCTTAGTGTGCCCTACCTGGTATTTGGTCAGTAATCAGGTGGTGCAATTATATTTCACAAAGCTTTGAATAAAACATTTTAAGTAAATGAAATATTGATATCATAAGCTATGCAAATATTAATGCAGACACCCCTGGGCCAGTCTTTAACTTTCTATATATGGTGTCATGCAAGAACATGTTTTATTTTGATGACGTTAGCAACCCATAGCCAAGACATTATTCTTGGTGGTGATTTTAATATGATAATTGACACACTTTTTGGTATTACAATACGATTATAAATATCACAAAGCCATGAGGCGATTTGAAGCATTAATTTAACTCAGTTGAAAAGTTGTCAAATCAACTAAACAAATAATAAAAAAATAAAACAATAACTCAGTTGAGTGACCCACCCATGCGCTTGAATATTTATATTAAGCAGTTTCTTTTTTCAGCTTCACATTATACTCTTTATAGGTTAGATTATATTTTTTGATATGCCAAAATACGTGTTAAAAAGTGGATAATTGGCTCTTTGAACCTATTTTTGTCTGAAACCATGCTTTGGTACCCTTTGATACTGTCTGCTATTTCATTGGATTTAAAGAGTTATATATGTATAATTAATTCAGAATTTGTACTCGACTAAGACGAGTTGACTTTTATTTTACAGTTTATTGAATATATGTTTGCGTTTTATGATTTTAGGAATACATTTTTAACTTACCATGTGGATATTTTCACAGTCTTAGTGAGAAAGCCTTACATGTCTTCTATGCCCATCAATAATAATCCAGGATAATTAATACACAATGGTTTCATATTTCTTTTAGTTAATTGCTATGTCAAATACAATTACAGAAGTTAAGGTATGAATATAACTCTATCCTTAGTTGTTGTGTTGGTAAAATGTGCAAGTGATAGTATAGATATGTATTGGATTGGGGCCCAGAGATCGGAGAGAGTTCTTGCAAACTATTTCAAGATTCAAGCTATAAGAACTGGAAAAGTGCCTATTGGTATGTTGGATAGTAAGTTGGCCACATCATGGCAGACTGTTATTGATGTGTTTTATAACTTTTCTTCTGTGTTTTAATCCTATTTGTAATTAGTCTTTTGAGGTGGACACATTTTAGAGCAAGTGCAATATGGCTCAAATTCCTAATGATCATACATTCAAATGTGAATGCAAAACTAATTCCCAAGAGTTTAGGTTTGGGATTAAAGGTATAAAATCAAAAAAATCACCAAGCCGAGATAACAATCCAATTGCATTATATAAATCATTTAGTGGTTGGAAAAGTTATCCTTAGTTGATATTCCCCTGACTATGAAAGACACTCTTATTGTTGTGATACCAAATCCTGGAAAGGATCACACTTTAAATATCTATTGTTCTTCTCAATATTCATAATTAAAAACCGTGTGCAAGGTTATTCATGAATAGGTGTGTAGAGGGATTGACAATATAGTTACCATGGCATAGTCAGATTTTCTCAAATCTTATACCCTTGGATAATGCATAATCATTGCACCATTTTTAACTCTAGGTCTAATTACTTCAGGGTACTGTGATGAATCTGGACAATTGTTCCCTTCTCCCCACATGGGAAACACCCCTGTTGAGGCTAGGGAGGTGAGCCTGCTCTGCAAGATCCTCCCTTGGGGTCTGGGCAAGTGGGACCTCACTGGGAGTGACTCCCCTTTCTGGGACAAGGACTCTGAGCCCAATGACAACCTCCCAGAAAGGACTACCATATATGCCGACATGGGGCTTTAAAGAACTGTGTGTTCTCAAATTTCAACTACAGAGACCAGCAATCCTCCTACCACTCTATGGCTTCAGGTAATGCTGAATTCCATCTGAATGCAGCCATAAAGGAAGAAGGACACACCTTCCTTGATTCTGATGATGTACGTACACCCAATAAGAACTGTGAATAGGGAGAGACCTTTAGAGAGGAAGTCATTGTGTGTGACCCCTACTGAGGGAGGACAATTTCAAGTACTCAGAGGTGAGCATCTATAGACATGTCCAAAAGGGGTAGAGATACACAAAGCCACAGAGACAGGGTTAGCATAGTGTGAGAGAGAGACCCGCTCGTTGGAGGCTAAGAAGTGGGTACACTGACTGAGCAGAAGGCTCTGGTCAGGAGAGGAGCCTGGATGGTATGCAAATCATCTTTCATTGTGGCGCAACCACCAGAGCCAAGTGGTAAGCTGGGTACCCAGAACTGATGCCAAAACCATGGCAAAGCAAGGGTCCTGAGTCCCTGAGCTTCACACGGCGAGTGGCGGTGCTTGTGAGAAAAGCACAAAGAGGGTAGCAAATTCTCCCACCATGACAGCAAGCACTGTAACTTGTGAGGTCAGTGGGTGCCAAAGCCATTCCCGGTATGAGCAGCTGGGAATCTGGAACAAGCACAAGACCCAAGTAACATGGAGTGAGAAAGAGGTGGATAGTGCATATCAAGACTGGAGTTGCAGTGAGCGTAAACGCCTGAAAAAGTGGAACAGGCATGCGGCCCAAGTAAATAAGAGCAAAAGCGATACAAACTGTATGGACACATGTCCTGTGAATCAGTGAGTGAAAGGTACACGTGTACTTCATGTCAAGGCTGGGGAAGCTAACAAAAGCATATTAGTAATTGGGTAGATAACCAATAGTCTAACCTAGGAGCCATAAGAATATGGGGAGTCCCAGTGCCACAAAGGTGAATTCCTGGAAAATATATAAAGTAATATATGCTGCAAACAGGCTTTTGAAAAGGACATAGGACCAAACTTAATGGGTTGGTAGTTAGACATATTGAAGATCAAGCTTGGATGGATAACCAGGGCCAAACTTTTGTAGCATCTATTGACCTATCAGCAGTGTTTGACACTGTAAACTGGGCCAAATTGGTGGGGTGGCATATCCCGGAGTAGTTGTTGAAGTTGATCATTGGAGTGCATAATGGATCTGGAATAGGAGTTAGACTGCATAAGGAGGGTGATATCACCCACTGGATAGAGACATGGATTGGTCTTTGGCAGGGATGGGTATTGGCTCCATGCCTTTTTAATCCTCATGTATCCCATGTGAACAATTATATGGGTCCTGCTTCTTTTATCTCTCCTAAAATGGCAAAATTGAGTTTACTGTGGACTGCATATGTGGGAACTCATATACATCCCCAGCATCTCTTGAGGGCATTTGAATTGTGTGTGGGTGACAAGGGTCTAATAATTAATCCATACAAAAAGAAATATTAGAATGTTCAAAAGGTAAAAAGCAATACACATACAAGTGTTCTTTGAATAAGACCCCCTTGAGTAGGGAGACAGGTGCCACATACCTGGGCTTTACAATAATGTGTCAGGTGCAGAAAAAGATGATTATTGTCGTACTTGAGCAAAAAGCAACTATGCTATTTTATCAGATAGTTACATTAAACAGGAAATGTGGACGTTTCTAGATTAGGCCAGTTTTAAATTTAACTAGTTTAAAACAATCCTGAACATCATATATGGATCGGAAATATGGGGAGACTCGTTGTATAAACATCTTAATAGAATTGAAGGAACTTTTTGGAGAAGAGTGTCTTAGGAGTCCCAAACTGTGTTCCTCTAACAGCAATACAGTACAAATTAGGAATGTCTTCCCTGCAAGTTATGGTGAAGTGGCGATTGCTGAGTTTATACATGAAAATCATGTTTCCTCTGGGAGGGCTCACTTTTTAAGTGAAAGGTATTATCGGCAAGGTGAATTTTATTCAGAAAATGTGTGTTGAGTGCAATAAAATACTGGAGAAAATTAGATGCAATCTGATAGACATGTAGTCTAATCCATCAAAAGTAAAACTTTCACTGTGGCAGTGGAACCGGTCAAATATAGTGGACACATTCCATAGGTTTCCCTCGGTGGCACACCTATCCAAAGAACATAATAAAGTGAGTGTTGCATATTACTTGAACTTATTTCTGAATAGACATCACAGAGATATTATTATGTGCTTCAGATGGAACTTGTTGTATACCAAGGAGATGCTTCTGAGGCGCAGACAAATTGAACTGAAGGATGCATTTTGTTGTTCCTGTGGTTGTAAAGACTATGTGGAAACATTTAGATACTTAGTAGTTGATTGCACTGCTCTTTTCTCACTGAGAATGTTTTATATTAGGAAATTGGGTTTTGGTCTAACTTTTATTAATGATGATTTTCTATGGAGTTAATCCTTAATGGACCACACAACCTCAGTTGGACGAGCAATGTTGTTTCTTTTAACAGCCTGTCGTTAGAAAAATATGATAAAGAAGATTAGGGTGTGCCAGAGGACACAGCTCTCCGGGTTGTAGTGGATTTTAAATTAAAGAATCTTATACCATGGGTCATGATTAGAAACAATGAGACACACTTTCACTGATTGCAATGCACTTTCTTCATTAAGATTGTTTTAGCTCAATTATTGTATACACCATTTTGTACATGGAAACACTGAGACACGTTTTTTTGATAGAATGAACTGCATTTTCTTCACTGTGCCTGTTTGAGGTTAAAGAAAATGGAAGCTAACTAAAATTGTATTAAGAGCGATTTCATATTGCAATTAAGGTCCAAATGGTTATTTAAAATAGATTTTAGAATATGTGAACTAATAACCTATGATGCAATTTTAGGAGGACTTGTATTAGGATTAATATGAAGAAATGTAGTATTGAAAAATATACTTTTTTTGCACGGAGTAGGTTGTTTTGAATGTTACAAACTTTGTAAAGGTTTGAATAAACGATATACAAAAAATATATAAAATCAAATAATGTAATCCTGGAAGGATGTTTTTGCTCGTTAAAAGCTGAAGCGCACCTATATACAGAAAGACACATTTGTCTTCTCCTAGAGAAGACGAAGAGAGAACTGTGTAGAAGAACTTTATCATTTCAAATCGGCAAACTACATACAAGGACTGTGCAATGTGGAGAGATTTTTGAATGGAACTGATACTAAGGGGCTTGTTATGAGTATGGTGGTGTGGAAAAAAGTGGAGGTTATACTGCTCACCTCCATTTTTCCTGCACCACCAAACTACAAGTTTGCAAGTATAACCTGTGGCAGTATTACAGGATGGTAATACTGCTGATAATTGAAGGTAAAAGTGGAGGAGTTACCTCCAGCTTCAAGCTGGATGCTCCTCCACTTTGCCTCCAAAAATCGGTGGTATTACCATTCGGTAATATCGGTGAAGGTAATATCACCAAAACCACAATAAAGCGGGGATTTACACCACCAAACCACCACTTGTAATGTGGCGGTTATGCCATCAGAGGTAATACCTCTAGTGACTAGTGCCTGACCAATTGGCAGTATCAGCAAGCCCTTTTTGCAGGTATATGATATCACCGGAATGCTGGTAAACTCGTAATGAGCCCCTTTGTCTTCTAAGAACCAGGCCAGGCAGAATCCCACTCTGCAGCTGTTGTGCAAGCATCCTTATCCTTTTAGTTAGGTGTGGCGAGGAAGTGGCTGAAAGTTGATATATTTGGAGAACATAGTGTGGAGAGCTCTGGACTTGATTTTCTTACCTGGCAAATTGAAGCTCTGCAATCTTCAATAGTGACTGGAGTCTTTAAAATCACATTTCAGCGCATAGCATGCACATGGTGAGGAAGTGGCTGCAGGTGGCAGTCTACTTTGGACAGATAAGTGCAAGTCGGTGCAGCCTACTGTGTGCGGAGTGTGTTCAGGCTCCACCATGTGTGGTGGACTCCTTTACTTCTCCTTTCAATGTAATTATAGATGCATTCCTATGCTTTGAGGAGTAGATCCACGGCAGCCCGTTCTTCCATGCCAGCAGTTCACCTGATTAGCAGGGAGCTGCATGGGCTTAGTAGAATCAGTGATAGAACAACAGAGTCTGCTACTGTGATTACAGGTGTGCTTTCATGGGAGCTTGCCGTGCTGTCTCCTGCAGCGGTGCTGACGGAAGTTCCCAAGCAAGCATTCAGTAACAATTTGCTGCTCAGAGTAATGGATAATACCAACTCTGTCGCTCACAGTGTTGTGTCTGACATTTCTCTATTTCAACAGAATATGGGGCTTCACATTAATCTTCCAGCAACAATTCTTTCCGTTCACCTTCCCTGTTCGTCTCTGAACCTTCTAAGTTGCAATCCTTCATCGTTCGCTTATAAGCCTTCATCTCCAGGGGCTCCAGCAGACTTTCCTCCTTTACTCAGTGACTTGAATAATGCTCCTGGCTCGGCTTTGCATGCATTGAATTTTCCACTGAACTGTATGGTAAAAATGTACAAAATAATACATGAGGAATTCAAGGAGCAGAAATACCTCTTTACTACAATGGTTTCTAAATTGGCATTCCTTGGACGATTTATAGTGAAATTGGTATGTCATTCAGCAAGCCACCTCATACAGTTAACAATAATATCGCATAGGTGTAGTAATGTCTCCCTGTGCTGTTTCTGCTGGTGAGCCTGTTTGTGTGGAAGGGGAGGTAGTCGGGGATCCTTCTAATCCAGCTGTAATAAGAGAAGTGGTCATGGCTGGATCAAATTTTACTGCAATCTCTTCTCTGGGGTCTGAAGGCTAGCATTTCAATGAGTCTTCTAAGCACCAGGATTTATCATTGATGGTTGTTTCATTGGGCCATGATGTCTCTGGTCCAATTACCACTGTAGCCCCTTGTAGGAAAGTGGCAAAAAATCCCAAAAAACAAAAAAAAATGTGCCTAAACTGTCAAACAAGGTTCACGTACGCTTTTGCAGAAACTAAAGTCTTGTTTTCAATCTCCTAATATAGCGCCCACGTCAGTCCCAATATTGACTGCCCCTGGTACTGTATTGAAGAAGGGATTGTGTTAAAACAAACACTATGGGCCTTATTACACGGACGGCGGTAAGGTTTAACAGTCACTGTACTGTTAATGGTACTGGTGACCGTTAACCCTTACCGCCTTACTACGAGGTCCCTTTGCGGGTTGGAGACTTTAACGCCTGCTTTTTGCAGGCGTTAAAAACCAACCCGCAAAGGGACCAGTGTGCTAATTACGGTACTGCAATTTGCGGCACCATAATTAGCGCCTTCTCCATTCCCATTGAGCCCTATGGGGCAAAATGGGAATGGGGAAGGGCAATGGAAGGGCAATGGGGGAAAGGGGAATTACCGCCCGCCAACCCTGGAATAGGGCGGTAATTCCCCTTTCCACCAAGGCGGTGCCGGTATTTTACCGTCATTGAACCAAGGTGCTAATAGCACCTTGGTCCTCCGCCTACCGTGTAATGAGGCCCTAAGACAAAACATGATGGTCTTGCAACAGGACAGAATGTCATAACGCATTTTCTGAAACCTGTTTAACCTGAACAGGAACTTTTACATTTTAGTATGATAAATTCCTATTCAGCGTATGACTGTGCCCAGGAATAACTTGGGGCGACACATCACATTTAGAAGTGATTGAAATATAGGGGAATCATCATCATCTGATGTTTGTGGTGGGCCCCAGAAATGGCAGAATTACTGACAGCCCTTATCTTTCTTACTTTGGAGCAGAAGAGAGCAAAGAGCTTAGCCCTAGCAACACAGATCACTGATTTAAAAGATACTGATCTTCCGACTTTGTCAAAAAACCAGCACATGGGTGGTCGCACTGCCGCAGTCGGCAGTGGGAACTGTTAAATCTCTTCTAATTTTTGCAACTTGTGATGAGGGCAAGGAGAGAAGGAGCCAAATCCAAATATTAGTGCTCCCGAACAAAAATGTCCGTCAGTTCTGCCTCGGGTCGTACATGCTTTATTTTGAACGTTTATCAATCAGGCAATGCACCACTCAATCGGTAGTAGCAATGCTCTATGAAATTCCAACTTAAAGATTGATTGGTAGCAAACACATTGCTCGAATTGAATTTGTAATGGACTCACTTGTAGATCTCATCCACATACTCGTTCAGTCTAGAAAGATAAGGAACTCCATTTTGGCTAAGGCCTCTACCTTGCTTTCACAGGGTTTTGATGTGTTTCACTATTGGGGAACCTGAGAATAAGAGGGGCTGGATTGCTTATGAGGATGATGAGGAGGAGATAGAAGAGATTATTGATCACAAAGAACACCTTACAATTAACATCAAGGTGGTCAGTAATGCTGCTTGTACTGTTTCTAGCATATTAGAGCAAGATCCAAGAAGTAAGGTGAATGACAATTTTGAGCCTATAGTGGGTGCTCTTCATAGGGGAGGAAACATGAGGCAGAGGGATAACTGAATTATATCCCTTACCCTACTATCATGGAATACAAGTGGGTACTCTCATTTCTCCCATCATCCATCTGCTTTTAGCATGTACGATACAACATGCCTTCAAGAGACATGGATTGCTGAACTGCCCACCATTAATGGTTATACCATTTGCTTCGAGAAAGCTAGGAGGAGGCCTCGATGGCACCTGTTTGGGGGCTTGTTGTGTGCTATGAAGAAAAACTTGGGAATTTCCATTGAACAGCTTGAGACACATAGACAAGATATTTTAATGGTGAAGTTACATTGGTTGGACATAGATTTTAAGCGTTGTCAACCTTGCATTGTGATGAAGGTCTATTTTAATCCCAAAAGTATGGATTTGGTTACGTCTTTAGTGAATATATCTGATCTTTTATTGTATTAGTTATCTGATGATAGTGAACATATATAAATCCTGGTGGATTTCAATGGTGAATGCTTAGACCCATCATTCTACGGTTTAAAGGATCGGCTACATGTTGTAAATGCTTATAGAGACTGTGGCTCCAGTGAATTTGAGTCCTGGGACCTGTTACTGTTGAATGGTTACATTCAGGAGGATTTCCCGCCTCATTTCACTTGGCACAACGTGATTTATTCATCTAAGCTTGGCTATATATTTCTGCCTAAGTCTTTAAATGATTATTGTAGATTATTGAACATTTTTCAGCCTGCGAGGTCTGACTACAGTAGGTATATTCTGTGTGAAGGAAAATTCGATAACTTGCCTCTTTTGCAATCTTGAGGTTCGGCGCATGGATGGATCATTGATGTGGATGCCTGCAGCGGCCTCTCATTTCAATAGTAGTGTGGATGGGGTAATGAAGATGAATGCCAACCTTTTAAGTGACCCCAGTTGTTACGATCATACTATTCATGACATATTCCAAGGTCTTAAAACTGGTATACAGCTTGACAAAAAGGATAATTGGTCAATACATAGGCATGAATTTGATGTCATGATTCAGGCCAAGAAGGAAGAACTCAGTAGGAAGTAAAAATGCTTGGAGAAAGAGAAAAACACTGTGCATATTGAAACTAAAGTTGGAGTATAGTAACTGGTTGACATCCCATAGAAGCCTGATGCTCCAGTGGGATACTGAAGAAATGCTTCAATGTTTAGAGACAAAAGATGATAGACTATTCTGGTGGCTGATTAAACCTAGGGGTATCTAAGGTGTACTGCAAGCACAGCCAATAGCAGAAGACACTTGGATTGTCCATCTCTCATCTTCATAGAAAAGACACCTCCAGAGATCGGGGTGGGAACCCTATGCATTATGCACAAGCAGAGTCTTGGCAACTCATATTTCACATAGAGGAAGTCATCTCATGTATATGTAGGCGTAGGGCCTCTAAAGCCCTGATCCCCAATGGCTTGTGCAACTGCACCTTTAAAACTAAACAACTCCTGTGGGCAGAAATATTAGCTGTCTTGTTTAAGAATGCAATCTTAACATCTACAATCCCTTTGTCTTGGAAGGGGGGTTTTATCATTCTGATTTATAAGCATGGCGATAGATTGAATCCTCTCAACTATCGGCCTATCTCATTAACAGATGCTTTGAGCATGATATTTTCCATTCTGATTCTGAGAGAGCTACAAGTCTGGGCCGTTGAGAATGGGGTTGTGGATTATTGCCAATCGGGGTTCAAGAATGGTGTAGGTACTTCTTTAAATAGCTTCTTACTTCAATTATTTGCAGATCAAACTATCAGTAGCAGGAGACCCCTGTACATGGGCTTTCTGGATATCTCTCAGGCATTTTACTGTGTAAACAGGAACAAGTAGTGGTGTAAACTTCACTTGTTGGGTTGCCCTCCTACTCTTCTGAAAATTCTGATCGCTCTACATGCTGAAATTAAATTTAGACTAGATCCACAGGGGAAGTATTCAAAATGGATCAGAACACAGAGTGGCTTGCGTAAGGGATGTGATCTGTCCCCTTTTCTATTTAATGTATATATCAGTGACATTGGCCGGGCCTGGGAGGGCGTTCCATCATATCCCCACACTTGGGTAATACAAGCGTGTTGTATCTGGCATATGCAGATTTATTTTATTTGTTTATTTATTTTAATCCTTGGTATAGCGCCAAATCACCCGCAGGCCTCACAGCGCGCATAGAACAAAAAAGAACATACACAGACGAACAATTGGAAGTAGAGGAAGATTGAAGTCAGAGAGCATAGAGTTATGGTGAGGTAAAAAGGAAGGTCTTCAGGTTCTTTTAGAATATGACCAAAGTGGGGGAAGACTTAAGATGAAGTGGAATCGAATTCCATAGTGCTGGAGCAAGAACATCAAAGTTTGTTTTACCATATTTAGCAAGATGGAAACGAGGCTGGGAAAGTCTTGCCTGTTCAGCGGACCTAAGAGACCGTACTGGAATATAACAATGAATCTGTACTGAAAGGTAACTGGCTGCAGTGGAATTCAGGCATTTGAACATAAGTGTGAGTATCTTGAATGATACCCTGTGCCTAATTGGAAGACAATGTAGACTTTTCTGGGCTTCAGTGATAGAGTGCCGTATTGAAAGACCAAGTACAGCACGAACAGTACCATTTTGAGTAGTCTGGAGAGCTGCAATGTTAGTAAAAGGCTGTTACAATAATCCAACCGCGAGTTGACAAGAGCGGTGGCCAAGAGAGACATGTTGCTTACAGATAGGAAGGGGCGTTATGAACCGAGCTGCTTGTTAATCCAACCACATGTAACTCGTGTTTTAGCTACATGGGCACGCATGGAAAGTTTGGCGTCAGTGGTGACCCTGAGTGCCTTAATGCTTTAAACCACAGGCATACAGACATTGGCAATAGAAAATGAAGCAAAATCGGCAGGGAGGTTCTTTAACATATGACTGGAGGCGGCAATAAGAAGCTCAGTCTTGTCTGCGTTCAGTGCCATAAAATTCGGAGCCATGCAAGAATGAATGATTGAGTAGATGGTCGAGATGGCATTAGAGTCAGTAGAGTAAGAGCCAGAAAGTTCAAGTATGACCTGGGTGTCATTGGCATAATTAGTATACAGGACACCTAAGTCATCAAGCAACAAAAGAAGGGGGAGTATGTAAATGTTGAAGAGGGTAGGAGAAAGAGAAGAACCCTGAGGCACACCTCGAATCAACAAAGCTGGAATGGATGAGAAATTGTATATAGCCACACGGGCATTGCGTGGGCCCAAAAAAGAAACTAGCCATTGTGTGGTTAGCTCAGTACAACCTACAAGTCATTGCAACCTGGAAGCTATGAGATTGTGGTCGACCAAGTTGAACATGGCGGAGAGATCTAAAAGCATAAGAAGAGCAGGGTGGCCGCAATCGATAATGGAGGACAGATTGGATTTCAAATCAAGCATGGCTCTCTCTGTGCCGTGATGGGCACGGTAGCCGGATTGACGAGGTCCAGGTGTGGCATTATCCTCAATACATTTTTGTAACTGATGGTATGCCACATGGTCCATAACCTTCAGTAAGAATGGAACATTAGTTAATGGCCGATAATGCTTGGGCAGCAATGGGTCGAGATTGGCCTTCTTAAGCAGCGGAGTTATCCAGGCCTCTTTCAGATCGGTGGGAACTTGTCCCTCGAGGAAGGATTGATTGATCAAATTAGATATCCATGGCCCAATGACATCAAGACACTGGACCAACAGCTTAGATAGACAAGCATCACCTTTAAATGAGGTGGGTTTCATTTCACAAATAATCTTGTTAACTTCTGATACGGTACAAGGGGAGAAGGAGAAAGAGGGTTTGTTGGTTTTGATATTGTCAACCAAACAGGGCGACATTGGGGATGACATCATTTTATGTGACCAGACCCCACTGTGTCTTCAGAGAAGTCTATTGGGCCTCATCAGTAGTTGTGCAGTATCCCGCAGTAAATCCATCAGAATAGCACTCATTGCAATTACTGTTACTGCCACTTGGTCCGGCAGTATTATCGCTGGATCACAAGTGGAAATGTTGGTGTAAGTCCCCATTTTTTGGATTTCATAGGACTCAATGTGGCATTTTTAGCGCAATTTCCGCAGCAGTAATTGCACCACTTACTGAAAATGGCCAGTATGTCAACACATTCACCTCCAGCTCACAGCTGGAGATGAATTCTCCAATTTCCTCCCAAAATCGTGATTGGAGGGTGCAGTATTGCAGCTGTAATGCTGTTACTGCCACATTTTTACTGCACCACCCAACTACTGATGAGGCCCTAGTGCCTTAAAGGCATGGTCCTGTAGAAATGTTTATTGTCCCTACGGGTCGGCCATGTTTTTTCAAGCCTAAGTGGCTCGATTTTAGAAAACTTTCCTATGGACCTTACCTGAGTTTTCGTCCATTAAACGCATGCGAAAACAGGCACCAGGGAGCCGCCATTTTGTGATAATCCTATCACATGCCGCATTGCCCTGGCTGACCTGCTTCTGCAGCACTAAATCAATTCCCCCGCCCCTGAGCCTGTCAACTGCAGACTCGTACCACCCATTTCCCAACGCCAAAGCACGTCTCATGTCAACAATCGCTGCGCCTCAGCTAATGACGTGTCGCCATGGAAATGGCAGGACGCCTCTTTCCTCAATAAGTATAAACAGACAGTTTCCCAACACACAGCAGCAGATTTTCGATTCCATTCCTCTCTCTGTGTTACTTTGAGTATTCTGTGACTCGTTTCTGTGCTCTGGTCAGCTACCTTCTCCGCTTGTAGCCCGTGTGAACACCTGTACCATCTCGGTAAATTATTTTACTTTGTTTACCACACAATGGCTACAATAATGCCCTACATGTACGAGCCCGAGTATACCTCTACTACTGGAAAGGGAAGCACGGGAAAACGATGGGGATTCGGACGGCAGTTGAGAGGATGATTCAACAGATGAAGAGCCTGGGCCTAGTCGCATGGACGGGGTCTCCACCTGGTGCACATGCAATCGGTGTGAGCTAATGCCAACCGAGGACGAGAACTGCTGCTGCCGAGAAAACTCAGGATGTCTGGCCTACATTTCTGAAGGTGAGCCACGACCGCAATGCATCACCGAGCTGCCAGACTTCAGGGCAGCCTGCCTCACATGGGCCGTGTTGAGATTAATGATGGTGCTTATGCACGAACTTCGCGCAACTGTTCGTCCTCGTAATCCGAGTAACGAGTAAGTATACTCTGCTTTTCATGCCACTCCTATTCCATGTTCTTCTACTATATCCAAAATTATATATTCATATCATAGTAACGCATGAAAGTCCTTCAATAGTGTGCATTGTCTAGAAAGCTTTTGTCCGTGCAGAATGCCATTAGTTAAAAGAATTGTCATTGACAACAAACGTTTATTAAACTTATCTTGGTCATTTAAAAACAGTTTGTTTCATTCCTTTTCACAGGTGGTACAGGCTGGTGGCCTATCGTTCCTTTACATGGGAGGCTTGGACACCGCGTTCGAAGAGTGATACCCGCCTGTGCCGTTCGTGCCATAAGAGAAACGTTCCCGAGTGACAGCGGTCAGTTCAGGGGATTTTCTCTCGCTGTGCTGCAACCTGACCTGTATAATCTTTAAAGCCTTGTATTTTTGTGTCATGAAAATAAGATACAAAATAAAACACCACATATATTTTAACAACGGTTGTTTCGATTTTTTAAATGAATCAAGTGTGTCTCCATTCAAGGATGGACATCAGACATCTGTGCTCCGAATGGGTGAAGGTCTGGTCGCTGTGGAGCAGGGTGGTCACTATATATCTAAGCAAACATAACATATTCTCGATAATGCATGCACTAAATAACACTTGTTCAAAGTCTTTCAGTAGGTTATGTCTCTATAAAAGTCACACATATATCTATACTAACAATTACCATTGGATTATAGAGGCCTTAGGTTAAGGGTCTTGACCACTATAATACACCAGTTGAAGTGTGGGTCTGTGCACCCAAGAATCTCTGGTATGTGGCATTTGTTATTGATAAGCAACGATATACTATCAAAGGCAGTTCGCACCCGTGGATGAGCGCTGGCATGTGGGGCTGTCTGGGGCGCGAACGGCCAAGGTGCCAAACTACATGTACACTTCAAAAGGTATCCCACGCCAAGGGGCCATCGGTCACATGTCCACCTCAGACTCCGTGTCTCCAGCCAGGCCTCCCCTTGAAGCAGGCCGTCCCCTGCAATCCACATAAGTGTGTCTCCATTCAGCAGTCTTCCTATGCCTTATCTTCACGCCCCAGGCCCCTCCATCCCACCCACCCTCTATCAAAGGTGGTTCGCACCCGGGGATGAGTGCTGTCAGGGGCGCGAAAGGCCAAGGTGCCAAAATACATGTACACTTCAAAAGGTATCCCACGCCAAGGGGCCATCGGTCACATGGCCTCCTCAGACCCCGTGTCTCCAGCCAGGCCTCCCCTTGAAGCAGGCCGCCCCCCTGCAATCCACATAGGTGTGTCTCCATTCAGCAGTCTTCCTGTGCCTTATCTGCACGCCCCGCCCCAGGCCCATCCATCCCACCCCCTCTATCAAAGGCGGTTCGCACCCGGGGATGAGCGCTGGCTTGGGGGGCTGTCACGGGCGCAAACGGCCAAGGTGCCAAACAGCATGTACACTTCAAAAGGTATCCCACGCCCAGGGGCCATCGGTCACATGGCCTCCTCAGACCCCGTGTCTCCAGCCAGGCAACCCCTTGAAGCAGGCCGCCCCCCTAAAACCACGACATACATACGTCATTCATTCACAAACACACCCCTGTTTCTAATACTTTATAAACCACTTGATATGTCTCATGAGAACATGTTTGTGCTTTGCAAGTCAACTCCTGAACGTGCTACCTGGCAACCACTGAGATCTATGCTAATCTGCTCGTCGTCGTGCTATCCGTGAACTTCTGTGACCGCTTAGAGCAAACCCATCAGTGTGCTACCTGTGGCCACCCACCTATTCTCCTGCAACATACTGCTCTGCTTGCTGAATCCAACTGTTTGTTGGTCAAGGCAAGGCCATGTATCCTAGTCATATTTCGCAGATTTTTAAATTTCTATCTATTTGCGACTAGAGTACCCAATAGTGCTATGTTCATTGGTCTCATTGCTATTGACTTGAGTTTCCATTGGTATGCTATCAATAGATCTATTTATTTTCATCCAGTCTATAATGTAAGCATGTTTCCTTCTCGTGCAAGACAGAACATCCAAAGGACGAGTCACATGTTCAGATTTCAGTCACATCAATTATACATTTCTGCAACTTATGCAAATACTAAGCCGCACATAATTAACTGGTATAGTTCCTGCGACCAAAACAAACCTTGCATTGATCATTGTATGATTAATTTTCTTTTGTATCAAATCTTTATTCATGAAGATTGTATAATAATGTCGATATTTACTTTTCAGATTTATCAACAATGCCTGCCTGTTCGATTAGCGGTTGCCCTTCGAAGACCCATGCGAAATCTGAAGGCACTACAATGCATGTATTCCCGAAAACTGTTGATCGAATAAGAGAATGGGTCAGACATTGCAGATTTCCACTAGATGAGCTGGAAAGTAAAGTCCAACAAGTCTTACAGGACAAGAGGGGTGATCGATACCGCATATGCAGCCGGCACTTTTCCTTGGACATGTACACCACATCTTGGGTAACAAAGAAGAATAAACGGCGAACGACACAGAAATTGCTCGCAAACGCTATTTCCACTCTGTTCGTCCACATTCCGCCACTGGTGAGTCAAGTGTCCGGATTTAGCTTTAGGCCTTGCAGTAGTGTGTAGGTAGCCGAATAGATTAATTGATATTGTAGGTGTTCTATTCCTTGTAATAATTTCGATATTGATATGAGTGTATAGCTTTTTGAATAATGACATTTATCAATATATTCTTTTTCGATTTCATAACCCACAAACGAAATGTATATGTATGGGAACAGGGAACTGTGCTGTATTGAGCATTTTTCAAGTATTCTGTCGCCTTACATGGCTATTTTTAATATTGGCATTTCATTATCAATCATTAATTTACCTTTACAACTTTTTGACTATCCCTTGAATCTGAAGCAAGAACATTCTACATCCTTGACGTGGTCGCAGTTATCAACCACTTCTAGCGCGTATCAGGTAATCTTACTAGGCTAATCCGCTACAGACTTGTTTTATGCATGTCAAGTAATAGTTTTATTCTATCGTGTAATTATTTTACCGAATGTTTGGTTAGTGCTTTCCAATTGATATACACCTTAGTTATCGTCCACTGGTGTTTGTTTTCAGTTATAATTAGTGTTATCCATACTAATGCAACTACTGTCTTTCAGAGAGATGCTGAAGCGTCCGCCACATCTACAACATTTCTAGATGTTCTTCACCAGCAGGAGGTATGGATACTGACAGCTCCATCGAGCGTCATCATCAGAGCTGGAATTCTTGTCGTTTGATTGTTCTACACAATGTTTCATTCATGGTTAGCCGTTGATATGTACCTGTGCTGTCGACCCCAGGTGTGTGTTATGTTTTCACTATTATAATCCTCACTAATGCAAGTACTATGTTTTAAGCAGTTGATGGAGCATCAACCCCTGCACTTGATGCGGACCCTGACATTCAAGTAATTCCAGGGAAAATGGAAGCGGGACCATGCGTATACTAATCGGCGCAACAGCTTTCGGAAGTGCGCACTACATTTGCAACATCCATAGATATTCTTCAGCAGCACGAGGTATGGATACTGACAGCTCCATCATGCGTGATCATATAACGTGGTTCCATTTGCTATACTTTCTTCCCTATTAACGCAAGTGCTGTGTTTCAGGGAGACAATGGAGCTTCCACTACAATCACAACATCCCATTTAGATGATGCAGATGTAAATAAATCGGAGAAATAACTCGATGAAATCTGATCATATTTAGATTTTCCTTGATTCTTTTAGACAATGCATCATTTGTGGTTATCTCTTTATATGTACCTTTGCGTTCGACCCCAAGTGTGTGTTATGTTTCCAATATTGAAAACCATACTAATGCAAGTACTGTGTTTCTGGGAGACGACAGAGCTTCCACTACAATCACAACATCCCATTTTGATGATGCAGATGTAAAGGAATCGGAGAAATAAATCGATGAAATCTGCATATTTATATTTTCCTTGATTGTTTTAGACAATGCATCATTTGTGGTTACCTCTTTATATATACCTGTGCTGTCGACCCCAAGTGTGTGTTATGTTTCCAATATTGAAAACCATACTAATGCAAGTACTGTGTTTCAGGGAGATGCTGATGCCTCCTCTCCAATACAACCATTCATGGCAGTCCATGCAGAGCCAGAGGTATGGATACTGACAGTTCCATCAAAATAGATCATCAGAGGTCGAATACTTGTCGTTTGATTGTTGCACACAATGTTTAAATTGTGTTTGGCTATGGAGATATACCTGTGTGTTCGTCCTCACGTGTGTTTTATGCTAACAATATTTTGATACATAGTATTGAAAGTACTATGTTTCAGGGAGACAATGGAGCCTCATTCCGTGCTGTCTATGCGGATACAGAAAATATAGTCGTTGGAGCGCAAGAGGAAGGGAGGACATGCAGAAACAAATCAGAGCTACAGCGTGCAGATTTTGAAGGTCGGGTCAAAAAAGTTGCAAAGAAAAAAAAACAAAAAAAGGTTAGTTACAAAATGTTTGTGCTGGGGACTATTTTATGTTTTTTTCCAGTCAATTGGACTACACTTAATATTGTGTTTAAACTTAACATCCCTTTTCCAATCTCTACTCTAGTTACCCGTTGGTGTCAGAACTATACACCCTCATTACAACTCAGGCGGTAAGGGGTTTACGGCGCCGTAAACAGCGCCGACCCTTACCGCCTGAGTACGAGGTCCCTTAGCGCCATGGCGGATTTAACACCTGCTTTTAGCAGGTGTTAAAATCCATGGCGCTAAGGGACCATGTTGTTAATTACGCCACTGTAATTTACGGTGGCGTAATTAACGCCTTCCCCACTCCCATTATGCCCTATGGGGCAAAAATGGGAATGGGGAAGGGTAAATGGGGATTGGGGACTTACCATGGCGTAAACTTACGTAGTTTACGCCATGGTGGTAAAGTCACGGCCCAGGCGGTAACTTACCGCCTGGGTCGTAATGAGGGCCACAGACAGTGAAGCGAATGAGAGATGTTGCTTGCCAGACCATGTACACTATGGAGGAACTATTAATTGAGGTGAGGCGTGTTCAGGCTCGAGATGCTCATGTCCAATGGCCAGAACATGAATTAACTGTGTTTGGAGAATACAGCAAAGTTGCATTGGACCATTGCTACAGTGCGACCGCACCACCACAAGAAGATGATATTGAATGTATTGAAGATAGCTCTGAAGTAGTTGCAGATCAATTCACACAATCTACACCCGCCAAAAAATTGCCACCCAAAAACATGTCGACATTGTTGTGTTCTCCCATCAATGTTGAAGTAGCAGATGTCGAAATGACAGAGAACGAACCAGCCGCAGCATCCATAGATGCATCAGAACTTGATAGCAGCGATATTACTTTCCAATGTGTTGAAATCTCTGCAACGTCAAAGGCCGAAACAACATTGACGCAGGATGACAGTCTAATGAAAGAGAGCAAATACATTGTATTCGACAGTTGTTTGATGGAAATTATAAGTATGCTGAAATGTGGGCATTCAGTTAGAGGGAAAGTATGTGGGAAGCCATTGATTAATGTAACTCGTCAAATAAAAGGCAGTAACGTCAAAATAAATGCCGCCTGTCGATTAAATCATAGGTTCTCATGGTCTGCACAAACGATGCTGGGGAAAATGCCAGCAGGCAATCTGCTGTGTGCAGCTGCATCACTTTTTAGTGGCTCTAGTTTTAGAAAGTTAGAGGCTTTCTTTCAGTTTGTGGGACTCCATTTCATTTCTAAATCGCTATCCTACATATACCTACGTGATTATCTGTTTCCGGCCATTAGTGATGCTTGGAAAATTGAACAATTGTCTCTAGCAAGTACATTTGAAGGGAAACGTTTCAGGCTAGCCGGCGATGGACAGTGCGACACCCTTGGATTTTCAACCAAGTACTGCACCTACCACTTTCAGGACATGGATAGTAAGAAAATCGGTGGTCGTGCAGGTAACACAATGTACATCCTTAGTGGCCATGGAGAAACTAGGATTTATAAAATCAGTGGAATATCTACAATCAAGGGGAATGCAAATCGACCTCATAGCCACGGACGGACACGTTTCAATTGCCAAGACAATGAGAGAGCAGTTCCCGCTTATTAATCATCAATTTGACGTTTGGCATATTGCTAAATCAATCAGTAAGAAAATCTCGGCTGCAGGAAAAAAAAAGGTTTTGAAAGTATTTTGCAGTGGTCCCAGTCTATCACCAACCGTCTTTGGTTGAGCTCAAAAACTTGTGAAGGGTCAGTGGAAATACTACATTCACCGCTGGTCAGAAAACCTACATTTCCACCAATGTGAACATGACCCTTTGTCCCCAGAGGAGGCAAGGTAGAAGAAGTGGATGATTCCATCTTCACAGATACACAAAGCCATTGAGAATATTGTTTTCGACAAAACTCTATCAAGAGATTTGAGAGGACTGACAGAATTCTATCACACAGGAGATTTGGAGGTGTTCCACAATATGTGCCTAAAGTACAGGCCAAAGTGCTTGCATTTTAGCTTTCGGGGCATGAAACATCACACTCTACTAGCGGTCTTGGCCCATAACAGCAATGTCGGACGTGAACAATCTAGGACTAGGGGTAAAGTAAGGATGCCTCGCTACACTAAGGTGTTTTCAAAACGAAGTAGGCAATGGGTGATCAAACCAGTCTATGATGAAATGCAGTTCGACTTTGTGAAAGGCCTTATTGTTGCTGTGTTAGAGAAGCACAGATATGGAATTTTGGACGTTTCTGTGCAGAGCAGTGATCCATTGCCACCAAACATTGCAACTGTGCCATGTCCACCAGAAGCACAGCTGGTTGTGAAGTACAAATCCTGGTTTAAATAATTGCAATACGATTGTCTTTGTAAATAAATGTTATTGTACAGTGTACCTGTAACCCTAACCCCTACCTTCACCATCATGGGTGGCGAACAAGCTGGGTGTCATCTTTGAATTCTCTCTATTCACCTCATATATGTGTATGTATATATTTTTCTCATGTCTCATCTCATGTAAATGTAAATGCTGCGCACTGTTGCGCACTGTTAACGGAGGGGAGGCTTGCGTATTGCAAATAATAAAACAAACAAACAAACAATAAATCACTTTTAACTCAACTCCTGTGGTACTTTATACTTTCCCTGACCTTCCGCCAAAAATTAAATGTCTCCATAGTTATGATTCTTGGGGGCTTCAAAGCTCGCAGACAACGGGGACAAAATTGGGGGCCTTAGAACGCGCCAAGCGGGCCGTGGCATTTGGGAGAGAAGCCAGTTCGCATTTGCACATTGTGGCGCACTACATAGAGGGATTCTAAACTTCAAGTTCTCACACATGCCTTTACTACGGGATGTTGCAAATAAAGAATGCGAAGGACAGCGGCTTTGATTTTCAGCTCGCGCCCAGAAGAGGCCAAAAGTCGCACTGGAAGTATAAGGGCCTGTTGTTTTTTGACCTTGAGACAGGGACCATGCCGAAAGAACTTCATTTGAAGGGGGTGCGCAATAACGTAAGAGACGATAAGGCAGAAAATTCAGAAACTAGACCGAGTTTCATTTTAGTTCAGTATACGAAAAATTGTTGTCAAGAGCACGGTCGGATTTACAGACTGCATTACGCAGAGACACAATGGAAATTTCAAATATAATGTGAGTAAATCTATAGACGCTTTTATACCGGAATGAAGAATTAATGAATGGATGCATGAATAAATGAATGAATGAAGAGCTAGGAAAAGCAAGGAAAACGTGTTTGTAGTGGGCACATGGGCATGCAGGTCCACAGGTCTCACCGATCTCGGTCCTTGGCCCAGCCACTTTTCCCTGCACTGCCTACCTGCACTACGGGACTGTCTCTGTATCCTTCAGCCACTTCTCCCGGCATTTACCTTGCACTTGCCATCAGCTGGCCCTATTATTTATCTTGTATTGTACTAACCATGTACAGCACTTTTACCCCCCTCTCCCCTTCCCCTTGCGCGTTTTGAAAGACACCTGGCCTAGTAGGTTCGTTGTCTGTCTGCCTTGTTCCCCCCCTGCCTCGTCGCGCCTTGAAACACTTGTGTATGGGCGCGTTACAAATGCCATATCATATATCATATCATTCCACACGCATGTAGACTAACTGTCGTTTCTCATTGTGTGTTGGCCTCGATTTATTTAGTTACTTTTTGCATTGATTTTAGAGCTGAACATACTCCATTGAACTATCCTTGCAAGCAAATAGTTTCTGATCGGCCGTAATAAATAAAATATTTTTTTTGTTTTCATAACAGGTATTTGATCCCGTTCTGCTACTGTCATCGGTTTGAGACACCGGCAGACAGATTCTTCAATAGACACCTGCAGCTTTGTGTGAACAACTGGAGCACGTTAACCTTATTATGGGACGATCGCCAAGGGCCCACATGCCCTTACGCTGTACTAGTGGCTAGAAGCAACATATCAACCTTTACGCTGGCCTAGTGCCTACTTGATGGAACAGCCTTGCGGTTCAACGTGCGACAAAAGTGCCTTTTTGAACGAAAACCAACACCCTGTGTACCATAAAGGAACAGCGCGTGACTCAATATAAACTTAGACAGATTTGTGGATACAGATAAAAGAAAATAAATGGCTTTCGGAGTTCATATGGCAATTGCTGAATATTCTCTAAACATTTAATGTCAAATAAATGTACTTTACCAAATGTACCGTGTTGCTGTTTGATTTTAAAGTACAGTTTCATATTCTGAATTGTGGCGCGCTGTGTTGTGAGATGGTCTGTGTTGGTTTCTGGGTTCTGTGTGGAGTCGCGTAGAAGACGACTGGGCGCGTTTGCCTACGCAGCACAGTAACGTCACGGAGAGAGGCGGGGAATATGAATGTTTTGATAATGTCAGGCTCAGGGGCGGGGGAATTGATTTAGTGCCGCAGAAGCAGGTCAGCCAGGGCGATGCGGCAAGTGATAGGATTATCACAAAATGGCGGCTCCCTGGTGCCTGTATTCGCGTGCGTTTAATGGATGAAAACTCGGGTAAGGTCCATAGGAAAGTTTTCTAAAATCGAGCCACTTAGGCTTGAAAAAACATGGCCGACCCATAGGGACACTAAACATTATTACTGGATTGTTGAACTTGGACCTCAACGTAAACATTGCTAAAACCTAGATTCTAATGCTAAACCTCCAAGATATTCGCAAATGAATGAAAGTTAGGTTTAGCTGGTACTTAAATGGTAGGAAACTGGAGATTGTTGACCATTTTAAATACTTGGTAGTAGTTTCTTATGATAAACGAGTAAAGCAGCCAGTGACGAATATGTATAGATCCTCTGCAGGTATGGCAGCGGCCCAATTGTGGCTTTTATATAAAAGGGCTGGAAAATTCTCGTTTCTCCCATTTTATGTTTTTACCATCAGAAGCTTGCTATACAAATTATCTATGGATCTGAAAAAATGGGTTGTGCCCCAGATTGCTCAAAGCTAGAAGACTTACTTTGGAGGAATACTCTAGTTCTACCTCTGTGTGTGCCTTTGGGTACAATCAGGCACAAACCTGGTTTAGTTTTGCTTTAGGCACACATAACCTCTAAATGTCTACAACCTTTTAGCAAAGTGCTATCACCACCTGGGGAGTTTATGTGCAACAAATTCTATGTGCTGCAGGTTTAGAGTGGTAAATGTGACACCTTATTGTTGAAAAGTTTCTCAAACAAAGATGAGCTGTTGTTTCATCCTTAAATTGTAAAGCAACACATTATGGAAGCAGATTGGATAGAAAACAGAGATTGGAAATCAAGGCATACATCACAATCTCTTTATATCTGCTAAAACATCCCTCTCAGAGTTTTCGGAATGACATCTTGAGAATGAAGCTTAATTTGTTTTTACCACTTGAAATATTAGGTGCTAGAAATGACATGCCGAGCGAGGTTGACGTTGAGATGCTACAGCACTTGTTCGTTGGATGTGTACCACACAACCCCTTGCGTGCTAAGCTTTTACGAAATTGTGCTCATCATTAGGATGTTTTACTTACAGAAGATTTTTGGTTTCGATTTCTAAATGGTTTTGACATTTCATTAAGTATTGCTGCTATTTCGTTTTCAACACTGATTTTAAATATTGTATAACATGTTTATATTTTAATTGATGTGCATTCATTGTATTGATGTATACCAATGCATTCTGTCGTTTGTGGGAAAAGTTTGTTGTAAACTATTACACACAATAATATGCAAAAATAAATACATACATTTTAGTTAGGTTTTCTAAAGTGGTAGGGCCAGTTAGTGAGCAGGAATTTGGGCCCAGCACTCTTGATTTTGTACTATGACAAGCACCCTTAGCTTTTGTTTTAGAAGGCTGGGGATCTCCCTCGTAGCTACAGGTCTAGTTGGGCATTTTTCTTTCATTTTTAATACACCACTCTGTATCATGACCCATTGTAATGTGAGTCCTTCTTCTGGTTCGCCACAGTACCATGTGACCATAAGTAACTAGACACACAAAAGCTCATTTCATCATGTGTCGTGGGCCTTCATAATGCAGGTGTTTAAGTCCTATAATTACTGGCCTTAAATTGTCTGATGTGGTTCAGCATTTCTTTCAGAATCATAGAGCTGCTGTACAGGTTAATATTTGATCTGTGTCTTCTGTTTCTAGCTTAGCTAGCAATGTTTTGCAAGGGTGGCATTTAGCACCTCTTTTGTTGTTGCTGTCTGGAATCCCTCTTTTGTAGGTTGAGGCTTAATACTAACACACAGGGTTTATAACTATTTTGGTTATAGAGTCTGCTAATGCAGACAATATTGTGTTGTATGCTCCCAATCACTATTCTTTTATTCCTGCCAAAGCTAGTGACAGAGAATATTACTCATCTGTTTCAAGACATCGTCTGAATACATCTAAAACTGAATTTTACCCATAATGTTTTATGCAAATCTGAAATGTTTGCTAACTTTGGTTTGAAATGTGCAGTAAATGCATTAATTAAATGTTTAGTTCTTCTTTTGGCAAGTCCCTCATTGACATAATGGCTTTCAATATGTAAAACAAATATCAGATATCCTGAAGAAATATGTATTTAAATGAAATCCTCTTCTTTAAGTTGGTGGGACAGAATGTATGCAATTAAAATGCATATTGTACTTCAAAAATGTCATCTGTTAAGTCCCCTGCCGCAATACGATTTATTTTCGTTTTTTACAAAAATTGATACGATTATTGCATCCATTGTGTGTAAGGAAAGACTTCATAGGTTACTGCTTAGAGAAGCTACAAAAAACAATCAGTGTTTTAAAATTGCCTGACGTTGCATTATACCATCTTGCATTCAGAATTAGGCAAGTACCTTACTGGTTTGTTCCTACTGATGCCCCAGTCTGCCACCAATGGCTTTATGCTGAGCATAATTTGTTGGCTTTTTACGGCTTCTTTTAATAAGATTGTGTTATTTATTAAATATAGATTGCTAACACCCTCACATGTTGCACCATCAGTGAGTTTCGTACTGAGGGCCCCTCACCATCTCAGTTGTGGTCATGCAACATTAATTACAGTATCGGAGGGGGTGGTCAAATAAATCCCCATCTTGGCACTTAAAAAGGAATCTATTTCCAGGCAGTAGAAGATGATGAAATCATACATTTGACCACAAACTAGTCTTTTTTTTTTTTAAACTTTATTTTTAGTATTTTCTGTACACAACAGAAAGAAAGAACAAACCATGCACCAACAGGGTGCACATTAAACAATATCCCTCATACCCATCCCTTCCCAGTCACCCCCCCTCGTGTCTCTCGTTTTCTGTGCAGATGCCTTGTTGACACTATGTTCAATGCTTTCACTCCTGAGTATTCTTCTCTTAAGGACCATTTATCCCGGTCTGTCCTAATTGAGAGTTCGGGGAGTCTAAGGATTCTGTACTGTTTATCAGGTATGACACGTATGGACCCCATATATCCGGGGGACGCGCATGGAATTCTGTGTCTAAGTCTTGACAATATATGATGTCTTTTTCCCAGTCTTCGATCTTGGGGAGCGGGCCTTTGCCCCATGTCATTGCTACTCTTCTCCGGGCCAGAACCATGAGGAGTGTTGTTAATCTGCGTGATGCTGGTTGCATGTGTCTGGTAAGTCCCAGGAGGGCGCCCAGGGGGAGCGGGGTTATCTGCTCTCCCACAATTTTGGAAGTTTTCTGAATGACGGCGGACCAGAAGCGGTGCACGCCTGGGCAGCTCCATGCCAGGTGGAAGAAATCTGCGTTATCGGATGAGCATCTTTCGCATTGGGCCGAAGTTTCTGGGTGGTGAATCTTTTTCTTGGCTGGTGTATAATACGTTTGGTAAATAAAGTTAAAGTGGATCAATTTATATCTCGTATTTAATGCGCTTTTTTGGGTTTGTCAGAGGATGTATGTCCAGTCATCTGTGGGTATTGGCTCCAGGATGGCTGTTTCCCACTTCCGTTGGGCTCGGGGGTTGGGCTTTCGAGTGTCTTGTGTAAGAGATCTGTACAAGGTTGACACCAGTCTTCCCTCTCCCTGAGCTTGGATCACACTGTGTAGCAGGGTCCACGTGGGAGGCTGCTGAGGGAACGTGGGGAATACCCCTTGGAGGGTGTGGCGTAGTCTAAAATAGAGGAATACATCTAGGGAGGAGTTAGCTCCTCTGTCTTTGGCCATTTGTAGGGTTAGAAAGGTGCCCTACGGGAACAGATCGCCCAGAGATTGAAGGTTCAATTTGTCAATCCATATGAGAAACACTTTTTCATTTGTGAGGGGTATTCCGGGGATGAATTTAATGGGAAGTAGGGGGGAATACCGTATGGTTATGCCATATTCTTTGGCCATCTTTTTCCAGATAGCATATGTGGATAGTACTGTGTTTAGTGTCTTGTGTGGGACGGGGAGATTGCGAATAATGACCACGCTAAGCAGGTCCGGGGACGCTAGGGCTCTTTCCACTTGCACATGCGGACGAATGTAGTGAGCCGAGTGCCAATGACTCAGAAATTGTGCCTGGGCTGCCCAATAGTATTTTTCAACATCCGGGAGAGCCAAGCCTCCCTTCGCTGTTGGCAACGTTAGGGTGTTGTAGGCCACTCGTGCCGTTTTCCCGGCCCAGAGTAGTTCTAAAATCAAACTCTTGACTTTTTGAAAGTAGGATTTGGGTACGAGTAGTGGGATGTTCGTAATGAGGTAGAGCAATTTGGGGAGGATAACCATTTTCGTCAGGGAGGTCTTGCCCCAGAGCGTCAGCGGAAGAGACTTCCATCTCTGGACACGTTCTTGTATGGAGTGTAACACTGTTTGGTAGTTATCTCTAAATACCTCGTGATGATTGCGGGACATGTAGATGCCCAGGTAGCGCACTTTGGACTTTTCCCATTTGAACCCATGATCATCCCTGAATTCTGTCGTGTGAGGGGCTAAAGGAAACACTACTGATTTAGAGTGATTTGTTTTGAGGCCTGACATTCTCCCGAATTTTATCACTTCCCTTATTACAGGGTTCAGATTGTTTTGGGGATCGCTGATGAATAGCATGACATCGTCGGCGTAGAGAGAAACTATCAATTTATGGGGCCCTAGTTTCAAACCGCGGTGACGATGTTCGGCCCGTAGCCTCGACGCCAAGGGCTCCATCACCAGGGCGAAGATGAGGACTGAAAGCGGGCAGCCCTGTCTTGTTCCGCATTCCAGTGTGATGCCTGGGGACCTAGTGTTACCAACTGTGATGTATGAGCGTGGCTTGTTGTACAACAGTGACACTAGTTTAAGGAAGAAGTTGCCTAGGCCCATCTGCCTGAGCGTTGCAAACATAAAGGGCCACTCGACAGAATCAAATGCTTTCTCTGCGTCTAAGAGAACTGCAATTGCCTGTTGTGACGGGTCAAGGGCCTCAATAACGCCGAACAGCCTCCTGATGCCATAGGTTGTGCTACGACCCGGGATGAAGCCGGCCTGGTCGCCGAGCACCTGGGCCGGCATCAGAGGGAGCAACCTCGTTGCTAGAATCTTCGCTAGGATTTTATTGTCCAGATTTATTAAAGAGATCGGCCTGTATGAGGCACAATCCTCTGCAGGTTTGCCGGACTTATAAAGTACCATCACGTTGGCTTCGCACATCGTGGGTGGGAGTGAACCTCATTCTATCGACTCCTCGAAGACCTGACCTAGAAGGGGGGCCACTATTGAAGCGTGTGCTTTGTAAAATTCTCCGGTTAGTCCATCTGGACCCGGAGCTTTCATGTTTGGGAGGGCCTTTATTGCTTCCTGGATTTCTTGCAGTGAGATCGGAGCGCTCAGGGGTTCTCGTAGTTCTGCACTGACCCAGTAAAGTTCATTGTCATTAAGAAACTCTTGTATTGCTCCTGGATCTGCGGCACCCTTTGAGCTGTACAGGGTGCGGTAGAAGTCGTAGAATGCCTCGCAGATGTTTTCTTCGGTATATACCAGTTGGCCTTGTGCATTCTTTATACGTTCGATGCGAGGTGGAGTTTTGTCGATCGAGAGAAGGCGGGCTAGCAGGGCTCCAGGCTTCTGACCTTCTCCATATTGTCTAATCTGATGCCTGCGGCCCAGGAATTTTAGTTCTCTTTCGGCCGTTTCTCTAAAGTTCTTGAGTTCCACTTTCATCTTGGCTTGGAGTCGTGGGTCTGGGGAGACAGAGGATTTGAGCTCTAGGTCTTTCAATCGGTGCTCACTATCCGTGAGTTCTCTGCGGATTTGCTTTAGCATGCTGTTTTCTTTTGCCAGGCATATTCCTCTCACATAGCATTTGAGTGTTTCCCACACTGTACTAGATGAGTCGACTGAGTTTTTGTTCGTGTTATTTCCTGGCTTAGTTCTGCAGCGAAGATGGTGTCAGTTAACGAGCCTGTTTTAAATCTCCAATGAAGACCAGGGATTGTGGAGCCTGCTAGGGTGGTTTCAAGTACGACCATGGAGTGGTCTGAAAAGGACCTTGGCATGATTTGGCTTTTCCCCCATTCAAACGGGCTGCGGGCTGAGGCGAGGATATAGTCGATTCGTGAACTGGAGTGGTGAACTGCCGAATAGAATGTGTATTCTTTGGCGTTCTGGTTGTGGTTCCTCCATGTGTCCGTTAGACCAAATGCATGGCAGATCTCTTGGACCTGGGCACTGGCTTTCGAGGGCGGCCCTGACGTGTTGTGGGATTTGTCAAGCTTGGGGTCGAGTGGGGTATTGAGGTCTGCTTCCCATATAATGGTCGTTGCGTTCGTCTCTCCCAGTTTGGACAGCACCCAGTTGAAGTTATCTGGTCCATCTGTGTTGGGAGCATAGGAGTTAAACAGGACCACCTCTTTTCCGGCTAGTATTCCTCTCACCAGCAGAGCTCTCCCTTCGGTATCTCTTCTTGAGTCGATCAGACTGAAGTTCGTTCTCCTCTCTATCAGTATCGCGACTCCCCTGGCATATGACGAATAGGATGAGAAGTATCGGTGGCAGCCCCATGATCTGGCCCAATGAGATTCTGAGGACTTTGTGAGATGTGTTTCTTGTAGAAAGGCGATATTAATTTTGTGTCTTCGCAAGTATTGGAGGATTTTCCTTGTTTTCGCCGGGTGGTTGCCCCCACGTATATTCCATGTGGCAATCCTATATGTCGTCATTGTCTCGTGAGGGAAATTTCATGGGCATGCTGGGCCGAGGTTCAACGGTAGGCGTGGAGTCAAGGCATTCGGGGGGAATCTGAGGTCTTGGCTTCTGCTTGCTTGATTTCCGTGGTGAGGTTGGCGAGAGATGAGGGTACGAGACACTTGGTGACTTCTTGGAACTGGGATCTCTCCCTTGAGTGGGCAACCCCCAACTGGCCCAAATTGAACTCACTCTGGTTGGCAAAACAGCCAACTTTGCTGTGCTTGGGGCGCTGGTGGCCCTCCAAGAGGGGCTGGTTCCCCACGTCTGTTACTAGATTTGTTCCGTGGTGGTGAAAGTAGTTGCGCCTGGGTGATACTTTGCCTTAATAGTTTGAAACCGTCTGGCGAAAGTTACGGAGGGTCTCTTCTGGGTCCATTGCCTCTTTGTGGTCTGCTGTTATTCGTGACGGGTCTGCATCTGGAGCGGTCTAGGTAGTCACTTGTTTCTTCAGGTGTATTAAAAAATTGGGTTCTGCCCTCGTGTTGGATGTGGAGGTTGGCTGGGAACAGCATCGAGTATTGAATTTGATTTTCCTGCAGCCTGCGTTTCACTGCTGTGAACCATCGTCTTTGCGCCTGTACCAATTGAGAGAAGTCTGGGAAAAACTGAATTTTGTCCCCCTCGAATTGGAGGTCACCTTTGTCTCTGGCGGCTCTCAGAATTGTGTCACGATCTTTGTAATTAAGCAACTTTGCTATGATCGGACGAGGGTTCGCTCCTGGGATTGGCCTCGAATTGGGTACTCTTTGCACTCTTTCGACGACGAACATCTTGGAAAGGACCTCTTCACCAAACAGCTCAACGCAGATTTTTTCCACATGATCTTCCATCCTGGTAGACAATTGGTGCTCTCTAACGCCTACTATCCTGATGTTATTACGCCTGGAGCGGCCTTCCAAGTCCTCATTTTTGGCGCATACCACTTTCATTTGTGATTCTAATGTGGACACTCTGGATGTTTTGGAGGTCGAGCCGTCCTCAAGGTCCGATACCCTTTGCTCCACCGTGTCCAATCTGTCTGCGTGCTTGTCAAGTCTGTGCTGGAGCATGTCTACTTTGGATGAGAGGGTGTCGAGCTTGCTCCCAAGGTTGCCTATACCGGCTTTCAGGTCAAGCAGGATTTCTCTGATATCAAGATCCTGCGCCACAGTCTCATCTTGGATTGCGCTGGGATTAGGGGATTGAGAGCGACCATCGGCCGCAGGTGCCTTGTTTGAAGAGCTGCCCTCGAAGTTGAGTTTTCTCTGGAGTCTGTCTGTCTTCCCCATAGTTGCTGTGGAAGATCCTGTGTCACCTTTGGTGAGCGGTGCTAAGGATTTGTCGTGCCTATGAGAGACTGGGTTGTTTGAGGCGGTGGTGGTCTTTTTCTGCGGGGTGCCGCCGGAGTCTGCCGTTTTATGGACCGTGGCTCTGTCTCCGCTGCCGCTCATGTGTGCTCCCCCTCGAACCCCGGGACCGGGTTTTGCAGCTGCCTGGGCCTCCTATGCTACCCGGCGTTGACTCCTGTGGACGCGCGATAGCGCTCCTGGAGTTTCGCCGGCCTCAATTTGCGGGCAGACCCGGGTCGGGAGGCTTCCAATGCTCCGACAGCCTCTGATCGTATGGTTGTCACTCGAGGGGACCCAGGGATTTGTGCGGCAGCCGTCGCGGCCACGTGGGCCAGGGGGGTACGCAGAGCGCTCGTACCTGACCGCCCGGGCCGGGCGCCTGCCTTCTTTTTCCCCTCTTCTGTCAGTTCGACCAGGCTCCACAGGTTTCGTGTTGGCTCAGCGGCCGCCAGTCCTCTCGCCGCTCGGGGCACCGGTTGGATGATGCCGACCCCTTCCGGGTCGCCCACGTAGGCCGCACCTTGTGTCCGCGGAGAGGAGGGGGCGGCACCTTCTTGTGGGAGATTCGCCACACACGTCCACCGGATCGATGAAATGAGTATATCCCCCTGTGAGGAATCGCTTTCTCTACAAGGGGGAGGCAGCTTTTGTCGGAATACACCACACGGATGCAGCGATTTTTCAGGATATTCGTGGGAGCTCTGCCGAGCTCACAGAGAGGCCACCATCTTGGACGGCTCTCTAGCGCCCTCTTTCCCACAAACTAGTCTTGAGATATTGCTGGGGAAATATTCGACCTCCCTCCATGTGGCTGAAGCTAAACTAATAAAGGCACATTATAGGTCATGGTGCATAAGCGACAGAAGTGTTTTACTCCAACAAGACGCAGAAGTCATGATAAAATCATTAGCTAGAAAAACCACTGCAGAGACATCCTTAATCAGGTCATTAAGTCAGACCCAGCTTTTCAAACAATCTATCGGGGCAACAGAGACAAGCTGGATTGCAATTTTCAGTTCATTATTTAAAAATCTCCACCTAGAGGAATACTTTCCATCAGTGACTCCATCCACCTGGTACCTGACCTATAATCATAACGACCTGGTTACCATGATTAAACAATTAAGTCCATCCAGAGCCCCCAGACCAGACGGAATATCCAACCGCATGTTAAAATTAAATCCGGAGCAGTGAGCTAACATGTTAGATCTGGTGCTCCAAAATGTCTTAACTTCGAAATCTATCCCGGCATCTTGGAAAACAACTCATGTAATTACTGTATTTAAAAACGGCTCTCCTTGACGTATTGGGGAAATTGTATGCTATGCTGCTGTTAAAAATATTGACGATATGGCTGCAGACAAACAGACTAAATGATATGTTATGTTATGTTATGTTATTTGGAATTTATATAGCGCTCTATATATCATTGGTATGACTTCAAAGCGCTGGTAGGTTGAACACCCTCAGGGTCCCGCAGTCCAGATCAGTAGAGAGAGTACATGTCGTAGGGTGCGTGTGTGCACCAGTTATGTGTGCAGCTGATGCAATTGCCTGATGGTAGCTGCATCCTAGCATTAGGTGTGGTGGTGATGATTTCAGCTGAATGTGTGCAGTCTGGTGGGTGGACACCCAGACCTGGTTCTGGCTGCGTTAAGCCTGTAGGACGTTTCTGTGTGCAGCTAGGCCAGTTTATCATGGGATATAGCAGCGTTTTATTAGAATGATGAGGTGTTTATGGGTTAGTGTTCGTATGTGAGTAGCTAGGTCGAATTTATTGAGGGGTATAGCTGTACTCTAATTGTGTGCTGGTGTAGAGTAGAGAGTAAGCGTAGTGATATGATATGATATGATATGATAGTTCATGGAAAAAGCGCCTAAGCACAGTGCGCCTCAAAAGCACTAGACGAGGGAGAACGCAAAGACCCTCCCACAAGCCAGGCGCAGCATGAATGTGAAGACTAGCTATTGTACTCGATCTGGAGAACCCAGACCGTGCAGGTGCTAAGGCACGGACAGGAGTGCATACCTGGGAATGGTGCATGGGGACTGGAGGGGCTGGGTACATAACAACATCGTGGGGGGCCAGGGTTTGAGCAAACAGCAGGCATGAAGGGGCAAGAGGTATAGAGAGACATCACGGGACCAGAGGGGCTGCGGGTATACAGCAACATAGAGCACCTGTTCAAAGCAGGCTTCATAAAGGGGTTGGGGACCGCTCCTCTGGCTTTTCTGATTACGATGCTTAAAGCTAAGATCCTGGGAACCAGCAGTAAGCTACATCTGGCGTTTGTGGACTTCTCAAAGGCTTTTGATAGCCTAAACCAAAATCGTCTTTGGAAAAAGTTAGCTGAGAAGAAGTGTGCGGTGGATCTATTGGAACCAATCCAAGGCCTATATAACAGCACATCCATAAGAAGCCGCCTTAACACTTCTGGGCTCCTAAGTGAGGAAATTCCTACAGGCATAGGAATTAAACAGGGCTGCTCCTTGGTGCTGGCTCTTTACAATGTCTACATTGCTAACCTGGGAGCGTTTATGGAACCTATTTGAAGTTTTCCTCCAAAAGCTTGGGAAAATGAAAGTGCTACATCTATTATACACTGATGATTTAGTCCTCCTTGATTATACTGAATTAGGACTATGACAACAGTTGGACAGACTTCAGGAATATTCTGAGGAAAACAATCTAGAAAAGTGCCTTGAAGCTAGAAAAAAAGAAATTCAAATGGTACCTGAACCACTCAGAAATTGTGAAAGTACTATCCTTTAAATATCTAGGAATTTTTGTTTCAAAGAGCACTGTTGAGATCCATACCTCTGAATCTCTAAAAAAGAAGGTTGGGGCCCTGGCTGGCGAGTCAAGCATTGATCCTTAAATGGAAATATTGTAGATACTCGCTGCTGCTTATAATCAAGTTCTACAGGTCCAAGGTTTGCCGGTTCTCGCTTATGGTTCTGATGTACTCTTCGAACTGCCTTATAAGCTCTGGACTCCTCTGGAAAACCTCTTCTGGAACAAAGTCCTTGGTCTGCCTCGCTCAATTCCAATAAAGGTAGTCAGAAAGGAACTAGGGCTAGGTTCCCTGAAAATGGCAGCCCAATGGAAAACACTGAGTTTGTTCAGAAATGTATGAATTCTACCCCCACCCATGATCGAGGGAATTAAATATGAACTTCTCAACTGAGCCAATACCTGGGTGAACAAGTGCAAAAAGCTACTCACACAGTTAGATAGCTCAACAGACGACCTTCTGATTAACCCTGGAAAGGTATAGAAAAAACTGTGTGAAAAAGATTGGATAACTACCATAGAAGAGGTACACCAATTATAATTGCACCAGCATCTGGCAGCAGAGACCAGAAAGCAAGGGGTGGTACCACCCTATTTAAAGAAATGCCCTGATGCTAGGATCAGAACTACATTTATGTGAATTTGACGCAATCTATGCAAAACAAGGGAAATCACATTGGTGCGAGACACTGAGGAAGTTAGCAATTCATCATGTAGATTCTGTGAACTGGTTGATGTGAAAGAAGCTCTCAATCTTATATTTACTAACTGCCCCACCTTTACCCAGGAAAGGACCTGATACTTTGGTAATTGTTTGGAAAAATTTAGAACATTAATTGCGGAAGCATGGTGGAAATTCTTTTTGATTGGAGAGAAAACTTCAGTGACAATTGCGACGGCTTGTTTTTTCAGAAATGTTTTGGAGAACCACGATGCCCTCAGGCTGCTGCACACTCTACACATCCAAATAAATAAACCCCCTTCAAACCATGTCCACTAAACTGGATGGTTCGTGGTACAAGACATATGTAGCTATTATTATCAGAGATTCGATTTTTCTGGATTTGCTAAAAGTTTAATGTGAACTACAAATACAAATAAATAATATATATATATATATATTTCATTATTAAAAAATAACATCTTTGTCTTTGAGATTCACAAAACATAGTGTAGGGGGAAGATATTAACATACAAAAAGGAAAACAAAGAGTGTCAAGTTGCATTGTTTTAGAACTGTCACTGTTAGCATACCTCTGTCTAGCCATCTAGCCATTGGCAGTTGGGATTTAGAATGTGTATCTGTGACAAATTGAGTTCTGTTCCACAAGAATACAAGGATGAGTAGAGGCTGAACTGCCTACTCTGTCGCACATATACAAAACAAGAGTGAACCCAATCCTTTATTTTTTTTTATTGTGTATTTACAAGGTGCTTATTCATCAAATGGTGTTTCAAGGCACCACAAGACAAACAGGCATGGGGGACGTGGAAGATAACAATAATAACGGTCCTACTAGGCCTTGTGTCATTCAGATCATGCAAGCACAGCAAAAAGAATTGCAGGAGAGAGGGTGCGGAGGGGGGGGTCAGTGCCAGTAGGGGCAGAAGGGATAATGCTAGGGTGGGAGGGAAGTGAGGGGCAGAGTGGTAGCATACAAGTGCAGGGGGCAGGGGGAAGGGAAGAGGATGGCCCCTGGGTCTAGGCAAGTGCTAAGGGGAGGCCAGGTGGGCAGGTGTCAGGGGATGCAGGGAGAGCAGGGAATGAGGACCACCTGCTAAGTGCAAGGACGGGGTGGACCAGGCTCGGTAGTGATGCACACCCCACTAATCAGGGGAAGGGGGGCTTGGGAGGGCAAGTTCAGGTTGGTGGAGTTAGGTCAGGGAGAATGGGGTGCTGGGGTATACTGGGCAAGGAGGTTCTGGTGCCCTCTAAGACTCAGAAGGGACAAGGCAGTTAGTCAATGCAGCAGAGGGAGCTATTAGCAGGGGAGGGGGAGATGGAAGGATGAAGAGAAAAGGAAGGAGATCTGGCTCAAGCATGAGAGGGGCAGGTAGACATTCCAGAGGAAGGCTTCTGCCGAACAAAGAGATCTACCCCCCACTTTCTGCTTTCAAAAGAGAATGATCTAGCTCCAACTCTCTGCAGATCTCTGCAAAATAGTCTGATCTGCAGAGAGTTGGAGCTAGAAGACTGGAAGGTTCTAGTAGTGAGGTATTTAATGAGAGAGAGTTAGATGTAGCAGGGTCCCAGGCCCCAGAAAGCCTTGCAGATGATGCAGGGAGTCTTGAATTTGATCCTTCTGGCCACTGGGAGCCAGTGGAGAGATTTTAGGGCTAAATGTAAAACAGGTACAGTTAAGAAATATATCTCCTTCACCTTTAGTGGTAACGTTGGCCGAGTGAAGGCTATAACCTGAAGAGGGGCGTGAATGTGAAACAGTAGCAACCCAAACAGCAAAGTACAACAGTTCAAAATGAGGGAATGCCCAATCTATAAAACATATACTGGGCTCATTACTAGTTTGGTAGTCATTCAGCAGTAAATCCGCTGAATAACTGACAAACTCAATTACTGTTACCACCAATTGGTCTTGCGGAATTACACCGGATTACAAGTTGTGGTAATTCTCAATTTATGGGGTCCACAGTGAATCACAGCAGTCAATTTACTGATTTTTGGTGGCAGTAAGAAGGAAGATTTAAATCCAACGGTTGGCTGGAGGTTAATCGGCCTCCCTATCATCAAAAAGTACTGTAGTGGTGTGGTAATGCAGTGGTAAAGTGGCACTAGTAAAACTAACAACACTTTACCACCATTTTTACCCACACCACAGTACTTGTAATGAGGCCCTTATACTTCAATTAAACACACTATATGAAATAATAGAAATAGAAAACACTACAAAAACCGACCCCTGTAGAAAGAACATAAAATATGCTAGAGATAGAACAATGTAGCACTTTGGGTAATGAAACAGTAGTGAACAGCAATCTATAACCACAATGTTTTTTTAAAAGGATACGTTTTGTGGCAAAAGGTATTAAAATGAGCTAGCTAGTCTCTAAGGCCTGACAATGAACGAGGAGGCAGTTATCAGCCAACATTATCTTTGTTGTGTCTTCTCAGTTCAATAACTCTGGAGGTCACCCACAAATTAAGGCCATCTTCTTGTCAGGGGGATATCTTCCCAGCAAATCTATTTAAAGAGTATGCAGACACTCTAGCACCCTGGGTAGTACAATTTGTTAACCAATCCTTTGAAGGAGTTTATGTTCCTGCAGACCTTAAGGAAGCTTGGATTACACCTCTTATAAAAAAGGAACATTTTGATACATCAATACCGGGTAATTTTAGACCTATAACCAACGTGCCTTTTTTGCTTAAAATTATCGATAGGATTGCTTATCTACAGTACCAAAAGTTTGCAGATACACACAAACTGCTGGAAATGAGCAATCCAGATTTAGTGCCAAACATGGAACGGAGACTGCGCTCCTGGATCTCTAGGCCAACATCGCTAGTTTCATTGAAAAAGGAAACCCCACCTTACTTATGCTACTCAATCTCTCCTCGCCGTTTGATCTTATAGATCACAATCTTTTGGCTGAGAGATTGAGAACAACGGGCAAATGCTCTCGTTAGCCATAAATTGGTTTAAATCATTCCTTGGCCCAAGGATGGCCGTGGTTGTGAAGAGTAACTTTAGCTCTCTGAAAAAGTTGCTGATTTGAGGTGTCCTGCTGGGATCGTGCTTATCACCGTTACTCTTTAATATTTTCTCAAAACTCTTATGTGACATGCTCAAAAATATGGGTGTCCAGTTTACAAACTGCGCTGATGACACCCAGTTTTTGAACTGTCAGGCTTTTATGAAAAGGATGCGCAAAAAGTTAATTAAGTGTTCAATGCTATACAAAAATGGATGGCAAATAACTCTCTTTGCGCTCAATGAGGCAAAACTGAACTCTTAATTCTTGGCACACCTCAGAAAATAGGAAAGTTAAACCAACAATACAAAACATGTAAGATCAACAACAGTTTCATTGAAGTTTCAGAGAATGTTAAGACTTTGGGTATCTTTATGGACTCACACCTCTCGTACAAAAGACATGTCTCTCACCTAAAATCAACACGCAAGTTTTACACTAATCTTATTTTGCAAACCGACCATACTTATCCAAGCAAAACCTAGCATTGATTGCAGGAGCCATAATTATCTCAAAATTGGATTATTGCAACTGTCTTTTAATGGGCACATCTAAAGGTAATATCACAAAATTGCAGACCATACAGAATGGTGTGGTTAGGGCCGTATTTGGATTGAATCGACGGGAAAAAATCTCTGCGACCAGAAAAACGTCACTGGCTACCTGTCTGACAGAGAATAAAATTAAAATGCTCGGTTATGATCTATAAGTGTCTGGCTGGTTCCGCCCAAGTTATCTCGCAAAGAGATTAACCAAGGTTCCAGTTCGATGAAATCTTCGATCAAATGGAAAACATAACTTACAACAACCACGTAAGATCTTGGCAAGAGTAGGTGGCACTAATTTTGTTCATTGGGCTCCTACAATTTCGAACTCTATGTACTCTTTGATTAAAAATAGTGTCTCTCTCATCACTTTTAAAAAACTACTCAAGACGCATCTGTTTGACGAAGGGGAAACTTAATAGCACTGGTTGCTTCTATACTGCTTGAGATATTTGCTCCATGTTTTCTGTTCCTTGTGAGCGCCTTGAGGCCCATGGGTGATAAGACTCAATATAAAAGCTATGATAGATAGATAGATAGATAGATAGATAGATAGATAGATAGATAGATAGATAGATAGATAGATAGATAGATAGATAGATAGATGCGAACCAGGCTTTTTAGCGCTGTCAGTGTGGTTCAATTTGGTATCCAATGCAGCAGTCATGGTAGTACAAATGACAAGCAGATGTCGAGTAGGGTCAAACTGAAGGGCACTGCATTTCAAAGCAATGGTCGAGTCAGCGAGATCATGGAGGCCACCAGGTTTGGTTCAGTGATTGTGGTTCAAAGCAGGTGAGTTTATGATGGTATGTGCAAGGCAAGTCAGTTCAATGTGTGCTCATATGTTGCAGTTCAGGAAGACATCAAGAGCCAGATTGACAAAAGTAGGATCAGCGACTAAAGGGTTGGAGGTTTGGATAGCAGTTCAAGCATTGCAGGTGCAGCAATGCTTCCTTGTTTGAGCTGAGGCAATGATGCATTTCAGCTGGCACAGTGTGGCAGCAAACTGATTTAAATGTGCAGTACTGCAGTTTGAAAGTCAGGAAGTGCCAACCTCAGATCAGGAAGGTCCTGTTGGTTTGAATGGTGTGAAATGATCTGGAATCCCGGCTTGCAATGTTTCAATGGAGATGCTGTGAATCTCACTCAATTGTCACAGGGGCAAGAGTAGTCCTTGTTATCGGGCTTCAAAATATGGGGATGCTGGCACACACCTGCAGGAGCCCATCAGCACAGTGAGGCATTGGGTACCAGTGTGGCTGGTAGAGAGTCATGTCTTGCTGCAACAGAAGGTCACCCCCGAAGTGCCCTGAAGATGGTTATGGGACAGAGATATCCTCTGCCTTCGAATACCTGTCTTCAAATCTTAACTGAAGGACACTGGAAGGGATTTCTCTCTGTTTCAACGGAGTCCAACACATTCTTCTTCAAGTCTAAACTCCAGAGATGAATCAGAGAAAGAGTGATGGACCCCTTCTTTTAAAGTCAAAATTCCTTAGATGTTTGGACTAAAGCAA